>NW_016817977.1:43778-50483 GCF_001698545.2 Rhinopithecus bieti | reverse complement strand
AAAAAAAAAAAAAAAAAAAATCAAACTATAGACACCAATAAGAGAACTAACATAGAAGATTGTGCCTGGAGACATACTCACGGCTACACACTTAGAACCTCCAGCCCATTCAGATAAAACCTTACACAAATCTCTGACTCACTCAGATTAAAAAAAAATAAGGCTCAACATATAAATGCTTTTGTCGTTATATAAACAACAGACTCCCAGGAAAAGTTTCTTCTCCTTTTACAGACATTAATACAATAAACTCCAATGGGTTCCAATGTACACTTTCCTTTCCTTTTTAGACTGTAAATCCAGCCTCTATGAATCATCACTTCAACTCCTGATAAGTCCCAGACCAAATTGAAAACCCCTATAAATTATCACTTCAACTTCTGATTAGCCCCAAACCAAAGTCACAGGCCAAACTGAATCACACTTTCTCCAAGCCAACCCACAGACTAAACACATTCCTTCCTTTTCCCAATCCATAGAAACCCAGACCCAAACCTGGGATAATGGATAACCCATTCGGGTCCCCCTCTCCACTGCAAAAAACTTTCTTCTTTCACTTATTAAACTTTAACTCTAACTTCCCCCTTGTATCCATGCTCCTTAATTCTCTTAGACATGAAACAAAAAACTCTAAATACTATCTCAAACAGTAACACACTACTACATATTTTAACACATGAATGAAACTACAACACTGATAATATCAGGATTTTAATATTTTCCACTGTGGTATCCCAGAAGAAATATTAGCTCACTAGTTGTTGCTGAGGCACTAGAATAAAGTTAGCACAAGTCTCAAAGTCAAACCTATCTTAGTTGGAATCCTGGTTTTACCACTTAATAGCTACGTGGTCTTAGGCAATTTACCGAAGATTTCTAAGCCTCAATTTCCTCATCTGTAAAATAGTGACAGTAATACCTATCATATGAGGTTATCATGAAGTGTCAAATGAAGTATCAATAAGATCATTTGTTTCAGTTCAATTTGTGTACTGAATACCTTTTTAAAAATATGTTCAAGTGTCTGACATGGTGCTAAGGTACACAATAATATAGTTACCCATTGTTTAATGTTTAACTATTATCGTTCCTAAACCTTGGCCTCATTTTCTAGGAGCTGATAACCAAGGTTTTGGTTTTGCTTACTTGTTTGTTTTATGCCTAAGGAGACCCCTCACTACCAGATAATGAAGGTCCTTTATAATTGTGTTAAATGGAAAGCCTAACTTTTGTCACCATCTCACCAAGAGAATCACTCTGGTTGGATTTTCACCCAGAAAGAATACAAGTGGAAAAGAATTCTTGACCATGTGAGATCATGGGGCAAAAAGACATTCACCTTTAATAGTAATTTTAAAATTCACATATAATAATTATGAGTTACCATTTTTTTCATTATAAGGAAAAGATTTTTTAAAAAACATAATGTCCAATATTGGTGTAGATGCAAAAAAATGGGCACACCCATACATTACATTCTGTTGGTGATTAAACTGATACAAGCATTCTGGAGAACAATTAGGTGACGTTCATCAAAAACAACTTACTAAGTCTCTTTGAGTCTCAGTTTTCTTATCTGTAAAATGGGAACAGCCATGCCTACTACACAGGGGTCTCATCAGGAACTGAGAAAAGTCTGAGATTTTTACCCTACTTGCAAGTTAACAAGTCATCTGGTGACAGTTTGATGGATGCTGATAGAAGACATGAGACTCCTGGTGGGGCACAGTGGCTCACACCTGTAATGCCAACACTTTGGGAGGCTGAGGCGAATGGATCACTTGAGCCCATGAATTCAAGACCAACCTAAGCAACCTGGCAAAACCCCATATCTACCAAAAATTTTAAAATTTCTGGAGGATCGTTTGAACCTTGGAGGTTGAAGCTGCAGTGAGCTGAGATCACACTACGGCACTCTAGCCTGGGTGACAGAGTGATACCCCGTCTCAAAAAAAAAAAAAAAAAAATGAGACTCCCCAGCCAGTGAAGAAAGTTTATTACTCATAGCCGTGGAGGTAACCAGAATATCAGCATTTTTACACTAGTTCCCAGAGCTCCAATCTCCAAAGGACAAGGTAAAGAGGTTCAGATGGCATCTATATGCATTACAGGATAACATGTTGCATTACAGGAGACAAACCCTGAATTTAGAGAACCTTAATATTTCACAATGGGCAGCAATATGCCTACCCTTTTGCTTCAGTTAAAGACATAATCTTCATCATACTAAACAAAAAGCATGCCTACTTTCTGATCCTGATGGAGAAACTAGCTCTATCTTCTAAGGCCATTTGCTATACAAATATTTTTGTAAAGATAATACAAAACAAAAGACATTTAGCTCCTTGTTTGAAAAAACATGCAGAGACTCAAGAGCATTATGGAGAATTGTCTCCCAACAATATCTGCTCTTCATTTTATACAATCTTAGCTTCTGGTAAATTTCCCCATAAATATACCACTCCATCAGCCTCTCTGACTACTCTGACTGACAGAGACTGGGACTAAATCTGTTCAATTTGTCTCATAGAACATTTAATTAATGCTGCCACCAACAGGATTCCAAGCAGCAGGATGAGGGCAACCTGCAGTCTTGACTTCAACCGTGCCCCTCAGAATTCCAAACCCAATCAGCTAAACAAATCCTTTAAACGACCTTAGAAAGCCAAATGGCTTTCCCCTTAAGTTTCTGTGTTGACCTTTCCACTTTGCCTAGAGTATTAATACAAGTACAGCAGGATATATTAGTAATTTCACAGTTACTGTTGTCCTTTAGGAGGAATTCTAGGGCAGGTCTATCTTCTATAACAAGCCTGACCAATAAGTTGAACTTTACCCAAATGACTTCCAGGGCCAATGTGGTGTCATTTATCACTTTAGCTAAAGCCAAGGACAAATTTTATACCACAATTTCTAATTGAAAGGCTCTCATTGTAAGGAAAATTATCCACAGGATGCACATAATTAACAAGTCAGTTATCCCTCCAGCAAACTCCTCTGAGTAATCAAATTACTCTCATTTTGGAGCAATATCTGCAGTGTTCTGAAGGCTACATTATCCACTGGTGATGTTTTCCTAAACACTTGGTTTCTTTTGCCAAAAAGGATGAACTATCGTTAGATTTCAAATAGTCTGGAATGCTGAGATTCTTTTCAAGAGCCACAATAGTGTGGCTGGAGTCAGTTGGTTGGACTAGAACAGCAGTACCATAATGTGAAAAACATGTCAATAGAGGTGAGGTACCACTGATAGTCTTGAGGTGGGGCCAAAGGTTCGATGTAGCTAATCCAGAAATGGGCAGGGCCCTATCCTATGTATCCTCCCTCACCATGAAACAACTAGGTCAACTTTTGGCAGGGATAACAAGTATGTCATGCAGTGGTATCCTCTGCAATACGAACATCAAGTCCTTTACTTTGTGCCCAGTCTCTAATGGTACATGAAATACAGGCATTATTTCTGGCAATCTGGTCAGTGCAGACCTGAGCAGCAGCTTGATTACAGTCAGTCTCATCAGAAAATGAGCCTTCACATGACATCTACATGTGTGACTCTGACAGTGTGGTCAGTAGCTGCAAATAGTTTCCACAGCTTTCAGTCCCAAAGAGGGAAGTCTTTAATCTGTCTGTCTCTAGTTTTCCAAGTGGCAGACCAAACAGCTAGGCCATTGACAACAGTAAAAATATAACAACGTTCATCAAGAATAGTATTGGCCAGAGTATGAGAATGACCTTGAGTTCTGTCCTTTACGTAGAGTGGCCGTGTCCGTTTTCAGCTCTGTATAGCAGAAACTGAAGTTGAACAGTTGTGACAGACGAGTGGACACCGTTGGTTTCAGATTATTGTAAGTATAAGTGAATCAGGCCGAGGAATTTGGGAAAGCTATGTGAATTGAGGATTCCATGGAACTAGTGGCTTTGCTTCAGATGGCAGAGTGAGGAATAAATTTTCCCCCTCAGGGATAGCTGCCATTCTGTCATGTTAAGCCATGATGCTGCTGGAGCTAGGCTGGCTGCATTTTTGAATTCACCTTTTCTATTTGAAAAGTGAGGCTCGTTGAGTTTTCCTCACCTTATTAGTCATTGAGTCTAAGTTGACTCACCCCAAAGTGGAAATACCAATCTGGATAGTCACAAGGCCTCCTTGGGTCAGGTGTTCAATTTTTACAAGAGCCCAATAGCAAGCTAATAGCTACTTTTCAAAAGAGGCGTGTGTGGTAGCTTTATCAGGGGAACAGTGGGTTCAAAGCCCCAAAGGGTAAGAGGTTGCCTCCCTTTGCCAGATGATCTGATTGGAAAAATAATCAGTCACAGAGGCTTGTAGCTTAAAGGGGTCATTAGGATTGTGAGGACCCAAAGATAGAGAGCATGTCACAGCTTACTGAAAAGATTCCAATTCAGCCTTTTGACTAGGGACCCACTCAAAGGATGCTGATCTGAAGGATAGCTAATATGAAGGACCAAGTAGAATGCGCAGGAGAGACACATACTGTCTTCAATACCCAAAGAGTCAAAGAAGGTTTTTTCTCTGATGCCTGGGGCCTAAGAAAAAACTGCTTTTTCTTGATTGCCAGAGGGATTAAGCATTGTGAATCTGCCCACATTGTCCCAAGAAACTTCATTTGGCAAGTAGACCCCTAAATTTCTTTGGAGTTTACTAGCCTTTCTATTTGCAAAGGTGTGATAACACCAAAGTCAGAGCTATTGAGACTGAGGCGTCTGACTTAGCAATCAACAAGACATCATCTATAGCATGAAAACTGTGGACTTCAGAGGATAGAGGCACTCATGCTAAATCCCGACCTATTCACTGGCATCAAATGGCAGGGAAGTTTAGGTATCCCTAGAGGAAGACTACAAATACATGTTTGAGGTTTTGCTACATGAATGCAAACTTTTCTTGATCTTTGATCTTTGGTGCCTCTTGCTGTATCCAGAGCAAGTCATTGGCAATGTTCAAAACAGCACACTAAGTAGCATAATTCCATGTAATGAATTCAACTACAGTCATAATGTCTAGAGAGTTGGGACTATGGGAACAAAAACTGAATCTGATGGGTAATAATTCACTGTAAGCTTCCTGCTCCTGTTAGTCTTTTTCACTTGCCATACAAGACTGTTGTGTTGAAATATTGTATCTTTTACTACCTCTGCTGCCTTTAGGTATTAGTCAAGACAATTTCTCTTCTTCCAGGGATTCTATACTGTCTCTGTTGGACTGTACAGTAGGGGAAGAAAGCAATTAAAGTGTCTCACTACCACTTCTCTACATGTAGCTCTTTACAATTTAGAGAATCCCCACTTATGAGACAAAGAAGTACAAGAATATAGTTCATTAATTCCTACTATACATTCAGATGCAGAAACAACATCATAGTATATTGAATTGGTCTAAAGGGTCCCACCTAGAAGCTGATATTGCTTTTCTGGCCCCAATGCAAACCCTGCTTAAACCCTATTACCTGAATCTGGGCACATTTTCCTTCCACAGGTTCAGGTTGAATAGTGACTTCAGCACCCATATCCAGTAAAACCATTGAAGTTCGAGTTCTTCCTCTCCCCCAAATTCCCCAGAATATTCAGATGAGTGTCTATGGCCTTTTATCCCCTTGGAATCAGTCACATTTCTGTTTTATTTTAAAACAGTTGAGATTGGGGTGCATGGGGAGGGCATGTAAGGAAAGAGAAGCTGTGTGTCATTCAACAAGGCTTTGCATTAACTTTTAGTTTTTATTGGCATGGCAGCAACTCATGACTCAACCAAATGAATTTCCAATGTTTTCAATTTGTCTAATGCTTTATATTGAGTAGCAAGTCCCTCATAACTGACACCATTTATTTTAGCCTCAAGAACAGCAGCCACAGACATAGCAACAGACACGTTACTTTCTGGTTTGGACTGTGAGGTTTACATCCTCTGGCTGACCTAGGCTTCACTTCAACCACAGCAAATTGCCTTAAAGTCAGCTTTAATCCAGGACATCTAGAGCACCATTGCCATAACATCTTCTAAGTTTGGGGCCAATTTCAATATTAGAGTGAAGAGAGTTTTCTAAAACAGCAGGACTGGTCACCAGAATTTATCTAGATTTATCTGGATCAATTTTTCATTCTCCAGTGGATCACCTTCATCAGCATCATGAACCAAATCCAGGCCAATAAGAACTTGACTACTAGTAAATACCTCATCTATGGTTTTCCATGGGAGTTTAGTTGTCTCAAGGAAATCTCTCAGAGAGTACCTAAACGTTCTTATAAGCAAACAGGTTATAAGGTTGAATTGATAGGCTGAAGGAGCGGTTGACCTGTAAGATGGCCCAGCTATTGCTTTTCTTCTTTAACAAGCTTTACATTCCCCACAAACCCAATCTCCTAAGTGAAGCAGTCAACATTTTAAAAAATCACCTGGTTTTGTAGCAGGACAAGCCGCAGACAAAAACCCCTCAGACACCGAGTTAAAGAAGGAAGGGCTTTATTCAGCTGGGAGCTTCGGCAAGACTCACATCTCCAATAACCAAGCTCCTCAAGTAAGCAATTCCTGTCCCTTTTAAGGGCTCACAACTCTAAGGGGGTCCACGTGAGAGGGTCGTGATCGACTGAGCAAGCAGGGGGTACGTGACTGGGGCTGCATGCACCGGTAATTAGAATGGAACAGAACAGGACAGGGATTTTCACGATGCTTTTCCACACAATGTCTGGAATCTA
>NW_016817977.1:38230-41490 GCF_001698545.2 Rhinopithecus bieti | reverse complement strand
CAAAAAAAAAAAAAAAAAAAAAAAAAAAAAAAAAAAAAAAAAAAAAGGTTTATATCAATCCTTTCCCTGCTACTCTAAAGTCACTAAACCTAGGTAATGAGGCTGATTATTAGGGAAAGGAAAAATGGCATCACAGATCATAAAGTAGAAAAAAGTAACATATGACCCAAATAAATTTTCATCTGACAGGAAGAGGAAATAGAAAGCTCTTCCACTGCTGCAAATTACTTAAAAGTTAACCTAACATCCCAGTAGCAATGAGCATGCCTAGTGCCTAGATCATGGTTTCCAAAACCATTCTCCAACGAAAGGAATGAAGGCTCCTTGGATAAAGGGCTGATTCTATGATTGAGGCAGGAAATATACAAAATGAGCCTGAAGCATCTCAGAGTGTCAAAAAGTAACAAAGCGCTAAAAAAAATCCCACAATGATGAGGGTATCTCAAGGAGATATAAAGGCCAACTGAAAGAGTTCCCCATAACCAAAGCTGGAGCAATTTAAGCAACAGAATAAAAAGTATTATTGGATTATAACTCTAAGTATAAAGTAAGTAGGTGTTCATACTGCCATAAATAAATGGATGAATAAATAAATAGTCTCCATGCAGAAGAATCCAAATATTTTATGTAGATACTCTCAAGGAGGTGAAGCATAGCTCCCAATTGTCTAAATATGGGCTGTGCATAGTGACTTCCTTCCAAACAGTAGAGTATGAAAAGGGGGTAAAAAAGTATTCCTTTATAGTGAAGAAACTTGACACATACTACCTCAACCTGGTGATCAAGGTTGACATCAACAGAATAAGTCATGTTGATAGTATGTACCTTTAATATAATGTAATGAAAATGGTATTTACCACTGTGACCTTCTCCCCAAAACACGTAACCCCAATCTAATCATGAGAAAGACATTGGACACGTCCCACTTGAAAGACATTCTAAAAAATCCCTTACCAGTACTCCATTAAGCTGTCAACTTCATAAAGAACAGGGAAAATTTGAGAAATATCACAGACAAGAGAAGCCCAACATTTAGACTTGACAACTCAATGTATTGTGGTATCTTGAATGAGGTCCTGGAACAGAAAAACAATATTAGATAAAAACTATGAAAATATGAATAAAGTAAAGGATTTTATTTCATAATAATGTATCAATATTGGTTCATTAATTGTGACAAATATAACATACTAATGTAAGACGTTAAAATAGGGAAAACTGGGTGCAGAGTATACAGGAACTCTGTGCTAGCTTTGCAATTTTTCTGAAAATATAAAACTTTTAAAATAAAAAGCTTATATTTTATAATAACACACTTCATAGTCTTGGCTAACAGCGCTCCCTCTGCCTGAAATGTCCTTCCTATTATATTTGTCTATTAAAAATTCTACTTATCTTTCAGGGTCTCTCCATGAAGCTTTCTTTGACCTACACAGTCAGACATTCAGACATTTTCATTTCCCTCTTCTCAGCCTCCAAAGCACTTTGCTTGTACCTTTCACATGCTAGTCATTATATTCTGCCTTCTACTATAGTTATTTATGTGAATCTCTTAGCTTGCCTATTGGCTTGTAAGTTTCTGGACAGAAGGGAGTGGATCTTTAATTCTGCAAACATTTATTTAAATTTCAGTACATTCCAGGCACTCTGTTAGGGTCTGAAGGCTACAAAGGTGAGTGGGATTCCCCCTCCTCTTAAGGAACTCACGATCTGAAGGGGGAGGCAGAATGCATACTATTATAATATAAATCACACTCTGATAAGTGCTGTAGGGAACTAAGGTATTATGTGCCTTTCATGTACTGGGCACTTTACATGCTTTCCTTTCTTTAATCCTCACAACAACCTGCATGATAAGCATTACAATTCTGTTTTGTAAATGAGGAAGTTAAGACTATGAAAGGCCAAATAACTTGCAGAATATCAGGGATTCAAACCCAGATGTACTGATGTCCAAAGCCTATACTCTTTTCATTTTACCATTATTTAACACAATGCCTGGTATCTAGGTGTTCAATAAGTATCTGTTGAAAAATGACTAGAGCACTGTTGGTATTCACTAGCCTCAAATTATATATATGAAATATACACATTATATGGAATAATTTAAAGAGATACAAACAAGAAGTTTACATTTTAGTCCCCACTTGTTAATTCTCCACTGCAATTCTCAACTGATCCTTCACTACCCAATCTGGCCTTTTAATTATTGATAACTTACCTTGCAGTCTTCTAGGCTCCTTCATGTAAATAACTCTGAATTGCTGAACAGCTGTGATCCTTTACATCATTAAATAATGGTTTTCCACAGCTCTTCCCTTCAACAAAGCTCTGAAGGCTTGGTGAAGTCAACTGAAGAGTTATAAGCAACAGTTAAGCATCCTTTCCTTTATTTTACTCACTGGACACTCATCCAACAAGCATTTATTTAACACCTCAAGTGTGGCATATACTCTACTAAGAGCCATCAGGAAAACAAAATTTGATTAATGGCGTGCTTATCAAGCTGTTATTTTAGCTAGTTTTATTTTTTTATTTTTTTATTATACTTTAAGTTCTAGGGTACATGTGCACAATGTGCAGGTTTGTTACATATGTATACATGTGCCATGTTGGTGTGCTGCACCCGTTAACTCGTCATTTACATTAGGTATATTTCCTAAGGCTATCCCCCCTCCCCCCACCCCACGACAGGCCCCGGTGTGTGATGTTCCCCATCCTGTGTCCAAGTGTTCTCATTGTTCAGTTCCCACCTATGAGTGAGAACATGTGGTATTTGGTTTTCTGTCCTTGTGATAGTTTGCTCAGAATGATGGTTTCTAGCTTCATCCATGTCCCTGTCCCTACAAAGGACATGAACTCATCCTTTTTTATGACTACATAGTATTCCATGGTGTATATGTGCCACATTTTCTTAATCAGTCTATCATTGATGGACATTTGGATTGGTTCCAAGTCTTTGCTATTGTGAATAGTGCTGCAATAAACATATGTGTGCATGTGTCTTTATAGCATCATCATTTATAATTCTTTGGGTATATGCCCAGTAATGGGATGGCTGGATCAAATGGTATTTCTAGTTTTAGATCCTTGAGGAATCGCCACACTGTCTTCCACAATGGTTGAACTAGTTTACAGTTCCACCAATAGTGTAAAAGCCTTCCTATTTCTCCACATCCTCTCCAGCACCTGTTGTTTCCTGACTTTTTAATGATTGCCATTCTAACTGGTGTGAGATGGTATCTCATTGTGGTTTTGAT
>NW_016817977.1:33628-36812 GCF_001698545.2 Rhinopithecus bieti | reverse complement strand
ATCTATTGAGATAATCATGTGGTTTTTGTCTTTGATTCTGTTTATGTGATGGATTACATTTAATGATTTGCGTATGTTGAACCAGCCTTGCATCCCAGGGATGAAGCCAACTTGATCGTGGTGGATAAGCTTTTCGATATGCTGCTGGATTCGATTTGCCAGTATTTTATTGAGGATTTTTGCATCGATATTCATCAGGGATATTGATCTAAAATTCTCTTTTTTGTTGTGTCTCTGGTAGGCTTTGGTATCAGGATGATGTTGGCCTCATAAAATGAATTAGGGAGGATTCCCTCTTTTTCTATTGATTGGAATAGTTTCAGAAGGAATGGTACCAGCTCCTCTTTGTACCTCTGGTAGAATTCGGCTGTGAATCCGTCTGGCCCTGGACTTTTTTTGGTTGGTAGGCTATTAATTACTGCCTCAAATTCAGAACCTGTTATAGGTCTATTCAGGGATTCCACTTCTTGCTGGTTTAGTCTTGGGAGGGTGTATGTGTCCAGGAATTTATCCATTTCTTCTAGATTTTCTAGTTGATTTGTGTAGAAGTGTGTATAGTATTCTCTGATGATAGTTTGTATTTCTGCGGAATTGGTGGTGATATCACCTTTATCACTTTTTATTGTGTCTATTTGATTCTTCTCTCTTTTCTTCTTTATTAGTCTTGCTAGCGGTCTATCAATTTTGTTGATCTTTTCAAAAAACCAGCTCCTGGATTCACTGATGTTTTGAAGGGTTTTTTGTGTCTCTATCTCCTTCAGTTCTGCTCTGATCTTAGTTATTTCTTGCCTCTGCTAGCTTTTGAATGTGTTTGCTCTTGCTTCTCTAGTTCTTTTAATTGTGATGTTAGGGCATCAATTTTATATCTTTCCTGCTTTCTCTTGTGGGCATTAAGTGCTATAAATTTCCCTCTATACACTGCTTTATATTTGTCCCAGAGATTCTGGTGTTGTGTCTTTGTTCTCATCAGTTTCAGAGAACATGCTAGTTTTCTTCAGACCTCAAAACCCTGCAGTAACAACTTCATTAGTCATCAGGGAAATGCACATTAAATCTACGACTAGCTAGCACTGCACACTCAATAAAATGCCTAAAATCAAAAACTGACAAAACCATGTGTTGGCAAGGAAGTGGAAAAACTGGAACTCTCATACACTGCACAAGGGAGTGAAAATTTGAACAACCACTTTGGAGAACTGTTTGGCAGTATCTATTAAAGCTAAGAATACACATATCCAGTGACCCAGCAATTCCATTCCTGAGTATATACCTAAAAGAAATGAGTGTATTTGTGCACCAGAAGACATGTACAAGAAAGTTTGTAGTCATACTGTTCATGGTAGCCCAAAAATTGAAACAATTCAGCAATAGAATGGATAAATAAATAGTAGTATATTCATGCAATAGAATGGCAATAAGAATAACTAACTGTCATTCAGGGAACAATGCAAATCTCACAAAAATAACAGTAAGAGAAAGAAATCAAACACAGAAGAGTACATGGTATTTTATTCCATTCACACAAAGTCCAAAAACAGCCAAAACCAATCACTGGTGTTAGAAATGAGGATTGTGCTGTCTATGGCCATACCACTCTGAACACACCCTGTCTCATCTGATCTCGGAAGCTAAGCAGCGTCAGACCTGGTTAGTACTTGGATGGGAGAGATGAGGATTGTGGCAACTATTAGATGAAGTAGTTAAGGAGCATGGGCACACTGGGGAGCTTCTAGGGTGCTGGTAATGTTCTTTTTCTTGATTTGGTGTGGATTACACAGGTGTGTTCACTTTGTAAAAATGCAATTTGTATGTATGTTATACTTCAATAAAAAATAAAGCTTACAAACAGAACTCTGCATCATATTCCATTCTTTTAGTAGTGTCTCCTAAGCTTACCTGATTATAAGAATTGCTTGGGGCCCTTGTTTAAAAATGTAAATTTCCAGTCCTGATCCCAGACCTGCTGAATCGGAATCTATGGGCATGGGAGAGTGCAGAGAATCATCATTTAAAAAACAATCTTCTGAGTGTATTCTTGGTACGAGGCAAGTTTTATAAACCTTGCTCTATAACGTTCAAGAATGCTTTGACTTACTGAAACTTTCATATTTGCTTCCCAGTGCTGAGTTCTGATTTCTAACTTTCCAGTGCTTTGCAGGCATAAACTATCTAGAAGGTCCTTTAGAGAGTCTTAATTTCAATCTTCTTCTTTTAGAGTAGGAACAGAGACCCATGTTAATTTTAACTTACCCAAGATTATAATAAAATGTCAAAAGACAAGAGGTGTGGCAAGAAGGCTGATTATGGTTTTGTATTCAAAGTAATAAAAGATCCAATTTATGAAGAATGCACGTGCCCCTGAAAAAATCTATGGCAGAGAAAGTAATGTCTTCCTCCAATATGTAAAGAAAGATCAGGGACTGGGGAGAGATTTTCAAATGTCTTGGGAAAGAGAAGTAATCAGAATGACCTATGAAACCAAGTGGTTAACATTAGTATGATAAAGGATTGGAAACACTGTTTGAGATAAATTCATACCATCAATCCAGTTTACACTAAACCAAAAAATTAAAGATGCCCATAAAATCGATAGGATTTATGTGAAAGAAATAACAAAAGTCTTGCAAAGTGCACTGAAAGGTGTCATCATTTCCAACCATGCTGTGTCAAGAATGTAAATTAAATTCTTAAAAGACTGGGAACTTAGAAGAGGTTTATGTAAGCTGAGCAAATTCCTGCTCTTAGAAGAATTAGAAATAAGAGGAATGATTGATGGCATATAAGCCCTGTTTATGTCTCAACATGTCAGAGCAGGATGTGTGTGTGGGGGGGGTGGGTATTTAATGGACGTTGGGTAGTGGTTATGTAAAGAGTATTCTTAGGGAAAAAATAAAGCAAAAGACTCTGAAGAGAAAATAAATCTAGTCTTCTGTAGAACCAAATAATGAGAGACACTGTACAGCTACCGGTAAATAAGGAAAGAATGAATAAGGCCCGAATAACATATTATACATATTATCTACAGCTCTCCTAGAGCTGCGGTTTTCAAACTTTAATGGGTATCAGCACCATCAAGGCCCTTAGGAGTTTGTGAAAAATAAAGATTTTTGTGCCCATCTCCCAGGGATCCTGATTTAGCAGGTCAATGTAGAGCACCAGAACCTGTATTTTAACAAAAACACTT
>NW_016817977.1:25380-33409 GCF_001698545.2 Rhinopithecus bieti | reverse complement strand
ACACTTCCCCGCCCCCCCCACCCCACATACGTATATCATGCCAAGAAGTTTCTGTTGCACACTGAAGTTCTCAAACTATTAATATTAAACCATGCTATAGCCTGTGGAGGATGGTGAAACTATGGCTAGAGAGAAATTTCCAATTGTCCCTGTATCCACTTCCTCCACATTCAAAGTGCTGGGAAGGAGCTAAACATCTAAGTCGTGTGGCTGAACCTAGGTCATGTGCCTGTAGTTGGGAGAAGGGAGTAGGAATGTTTGGCTCCTCTTGGTCTCTGTAGTGACAGGCAGGGCCTTTTCTTCCATCACGATGTATGCAATGGGCTGGGTATGGTGGCTCATGCTTGTAATCCCAGCACTTTGGGAGGCCAAGGCAGGCAGATCACCTGAGACTGGGAGTTCAAGACCAGCCTGACCAACATGGAGAAACCCTGTCTCTATTAAAAATACAAAATTAGCCAGGCGTGGTGGCACATACCTGTAATCCCAGCTACTCGGAAGGCCGAGTGAGGCAGGAGAATTGCTTGAACCCAGGAGGTGGAGGTTGCAGTGAATCAAGATCATGCCATTGTACTTCAGCCTGGGCAACAAGAGCAAAACTCTGTCTCAAAAAAAGAAAAAATGCAATGGACAAGTCCTCCAAATTGGAAAGGGGCTCACATACTATGCAACCATTTTAAAAAGGCAGATATTTAACACAAGACAACACTGTGAAAACTTGATCAAGTTGTTGAAGAGAAGAAGAGTCCCTAGGCTAGGTGGCCATTTTGAGAACAGTAAATATTAGTATTTTGGGATCGGTGGACCAATAATCGAAAAAATTGATTAGCTCAGTTTAGCTTGACTGGAATACTTGTACAGTGAAGAAGCAAGGGGAGATAAAAAATAGACAGAAGCCAGATCCTAGAGGGCCTTGGATGAATACTTCGGGAAGAATAAACTGGTCAGAGTGTATCAGATTGCTTGGATCTGGATGCAGGGATACCACCGGAGTTGAAAAAAAAAGGAAACAAATCCATACAGTGTATTGAAGCCACAGTCCTAGAGTCAGAAGGTCCTTGGGCATGTTACTTAAACTCTGTTAGCCTCATATTTGCAAATCTGTAAGACAGGGTTAATAGTAATATCTACCTCATAACGTTGTGGTGAGAATTAACTGAGGTAATGGATGTGAAGGCTAATGAGTGTATTATTCAGAGTGGTAGCAAAAAAACAGATAGCACATTCATATGAGACAATTTAGGAAAATTTAATAAAAGGACTATTATGAAATACATGGGTAGGGTGTAGGAAAATCACGAGGGATAGTAGAGGACCCCAGATGAATAATGGTGAGGTTATTACTACTGCTAGTCCTGTAGGAGGGAGGAGAGGACGTGGGCAAAGTTAGTATGAGAGGTGGAGATATTGAAAGAGTCATCTACTAAGTATCGTGAATTTAGCCATCCCACAGAGACCCTGCAGGGAGTGAGCTGAGTGACTAAACACCCTGACCTCATTTGCCTTCCTTTCACAGATCTCCTGCCAGGACTTCTCAAAGATGGAACCCGACAGAAAGCCAGGTTATAAGAAAGACCCCCCAAAAGCCAGAGAAGGGGGTCTGAGCCAGAGTCACAGCTGCTTTAACCCACATCCATTCACCTAAAAATCACCCACACTGAACCATATTTCCTTAGTGTCATAAAACTATTTTTTTTGCCATTGATCCTGACACACTGCAAGGGACTAACATCTCATTCCCTTTTTAAAAAATAACTGTATGTGAATAACTGTATTCACATACCATAAAATTCACTCTTTAAAAGTGTATAATTCAGTTGCTTTTAGTATGTTCGCTGAGTCTAATTTCAGAATATTTTGCACCTCTCCTGGGGAAAATAAATATCCATTAGGGTCACTCCAATTTCTTCTTGCAGCCCCTGGCAACCACTAATCTAGTTTTTGTCTCCGTATAATTACCTATTTTGAACATTTCACATAAATAGAACTATTTTGTGACTGGCTTCTTTTACTTAGCTTAATGTTTTCAAAGTTGATCCATGTTGTAGCATGTATCAGTATTTCATTCTTTTTCTGGCTGAATAATACCTGTTGTATGGATATACAGTAGACTTCCCTTGTCTGGAGGGGATATGTTTCAAGCCTCCCAGTGGATGCCTGAAACCTAGATGGTACCGAAATCAATTGCCATCAGTCAGAACATGTTTCTATTGATGTCTTCCACCCACAAATTTAATGAATTTTCCACCTTAACTAAGCACTTAACAGGCATTGTGGCCATAACTTTTGCAGTTTGAGGTGTGACAGCAAAACTAGCATAAATTTCTTTTTCCTTCTTCACAATTTCACAGATAGAAGATTCATTCCTACCATAGATTTTAGCAATCTCAGCATACAATCTTTTTTCTTTCTGTATTAAGACAAGAACTTTTACCTTTTGAGTCAAAAGAGGCACTTGATGGCTTCTCTTTAGCATATCTGAATCAGCATTACTACTCTTGCATTTTGGAGCCATTATTAAGTAAAATAAGGATGACTTGAACATAAGCTCTATGATGCCTGAGATGACTAAGTGACTAGCAGTCAGGTAACATATAGTGTGGAGACGCTAGAGAAAGGAATGATTCATGTCCCAGGCAGGACAGAGTGGGATGATGCCAGATTTCATCACACTCAGAATGGTATGCAATTTAAAACATATGAATTGCTTATTTCTAGAATTTTCCATTTAATATTTTCAGACTGAAGTTTACCACAGATAACTGCAGCCACAGAAAGCAAGAGCACAGAGAAGGGGGCACTGCTTACCACATTTTGTTTATCCATTCACCAATTGATAGACATGTTGTTTTCATCTTTTGGCTATTAACAAATGCTGCTATTTATCTCCATGTACAACTCTTGCGTGTACATGTTTTCATTTCTCTTGGCTGTATATCAAGGAATGGAATTGCCGGGTCACATTTTGAGAAATTGCCAAACTGTTTTCCAAAACAGTTGCTCCATTTACAATCTCATCAGCAGTTATGAAGGTTCTCATTTCTTCACATCAGTGTCAGCACTTGTTATTGTCTGTATCTTAGCCATCCTAAGTAGCCATCCTTAACCATGAGGAGTGAAGTGGTATCTCATTATTGTTTGATTTACATTTCTCTGTTGACAAATGATGTTGAACATCTTTTTATATGCTTATTAACTTTTGTATACTTTGGAGAAATGTCTATTCAGATATTTTAACCATTTTTAATTGGGTCAGTCTTCTTTTTATTGAACTGTTACAAGAGTTCTTTATATATTTTGTATACAAGTCCTTTATGAGATCGATGATTCACAAACGTTTTCTCCTATTCTGGAGGCTGTCTCTTTTCTTGATGATGTACCTTGAAACACAAAAGTCTTATATTTTGATGTCTCATTTTTCTATTTTTTTCTTTTGTTGCTTGTGCTTTTGTGTTATGTCTAAAAAACTATTTCTTAATCCAAGGTCACAAACGTTTACTCCTATGGTTTTATTTTCCTAAGGGTTTTAAAGTTTTAGCTCTTACATTTAGGCCTATGACTCATTTGAGTTAATTTTCATTATGTGGTGTGAGAAAGAGATTCCTCAACTAGTGGCTGCAAGTCAGCTTACCCTGTCTCTCAGCTTCAGGACTTTTCTTCCTGGTGGCCAGCCAGCTTTTTTTCCTGGTAGATTCCTATTGCACACAATGGGCTTTTTCTCACTACTAACACTAAATCTCTTTTTCATAACTTACTTTGTCAAAATATGACTCAACTAAAACCTGATGACCTTGGGTTTTCGTTTTGTTTTTTCAGAGGAATGAAAGAAAAATCCCTGAAGCCGATTGGGGCTGCAGTACATCCTTCCAACTTGGAGGAGAAACGGTAATAAAACAGCTTACTGCTGCCACCTGCCGTCAAGCATGGTTCAGACAACAACTGTGGCCCCAGAAGTTAGTTGCCAGACTTAGCAAACTTAATTACTTTGGGAATAGGGTAAGCAGTAGGAGTGAGTAAAAGGTGCTGGTTAGGAACTATGTTGAATTGGCTAGCACCAGCCCAAGTAAAGTAGGCAATAGTGCCTTACCTCCAAAGAATTATCACAGCAAGGGAACACTGGTCCAGTAAGAAGAGATCTTGAGGTGTTTTTGTTTTTGTTTTCTTTTTTCAATATAATCCAGAAGTCTATATTTTTTAAATGTGAACTTTCCCAATTTTTAATTGACAATATAAATATATGTAAGGGTCATCAGACCAAGCAAAGCAAGTCTCTAGGATAACACTCTGCAACATCTCTTTCTTCTGAAACAGTCCCAAGGACTGTTTTAATAAATATGGGAGTCAAAATTAAAAGCTACTTGCTCTGATGAAGTTCAAGTGACATTAGTGTTGGCCCAGCATCTACAGGCTGTCTAACTTATTTTGCAACTGAAGACCCGGGCTTCCTTTGGGGTAGAGACCAAGTATTCTGCACCTTTGTATCCCCATCAGTGAGTGTATTTCCCAGGGGGAGCAGATGCTCAGTCAACACAACATAGATGAACAGGTTTGTGCTTTGGCCCTGCCACAGTACAGCTATATGACCTTGGCTGAATCAGTTAGCTTCTCTGAGTGCCCATTTCATCATCTGTAAAATGTGAGTTATGAGGCTCTTTTTTGGTGAAAGTGGTCTTTTTTCGAAGGTGACTGGATAATGGAATGTTTACATTCTCCAAGAAGAGATTATTGAGCATACACTGGGTTAACGGCAACCAATAGGTCTTCAGATTTCAAGAAACCAAATGCCATGCTAAAAAGAACCCTTATGAAAATCAGCCTCACAATAATTTGACACGGACTGAAAGTTGAAGTGCTTCAACTTGAACATAAATTAGGGTAAATTGGATGGTTAAGGTTAAGTCCACAACTTTGCCTTCATTCACTATTCAAAACCCTCTGCCTAATTAATTTTATAAAATGTGAGCGTTTTAGTCTTTAAAATGCCATAAATTGTGGCAATTATGAAGGGCAAGTGTCAAGATGGAAAGATGAGTGAGTTGCAAACCAGATGCAATGTCCCCCAAAATTACCTGATCATAATGCACTCATGTTGCTGTGGGGACTTGTTAAAATACAAATTCCCAGACACCATGCCTCAAGATTATGATTTAGTAGGTCAGAATGGATAGAATTTGTTTTATCCGTATTTCACAAGGCCTCCAGTGATTCATATGATCAGGCAAATTTGGAGAACTCTGAAGAGGACTTGATTTCTCATCTTGAGTCTAGACTAGTAACATAAATTTGTAGAAGTTCTCTGAGTTTCCTTGTCTGTGATAAAATGAGAATCTGAATAACCAAATTTAGCTTTGATTATCAGGTTTTAAGGTTCCTTTAAGATCTAAAAATCTATATGCTGGCTGGGTGTGGTGGTTCACGCCTGTAATCCCAGCACTTTGGGAGGCCGAGGTGGGCAGATCACAAGGTCAGGCGATTGAGACCATCCTGGCCAACATTGTGAAACCCCGTCTCTACTAAAAACACAAAAATCAGCCGGGTGTGGTGGCGCGCACCTGTAGTCACAGCTACTCCGGAGGCTGAGGCAGGCAAATCGCTTGAACCTGGGAGGCAGAGGTTGCAGTGAGCCGAGATCACGCCACTGCACTCCAGTTTGAAGACAGAGCAAGACTCTGTCTCAAAAAAAAAGAAAGAAAGAAAGAAAGATATACTGTGTTCATAAATCATATATCAGAAAAAAGACTAGCATACTCATTCCCTCATCCCTTTTATTCCTACAGTTTCAGAAGCCTCACATCTCTAAAAAAGGAAAAACCATTTTGACCAGTCTCATATTATTGAAGGCTTCTATTTAGACTTTTAATGTTTTTTCAGAAAGATTATAAATTCAGAAAGTCTAGTCCTAATTCCCGACATAAACTGACAATATTAAAGAAAATGAAATTTATTAGACAACTTTAAACTTGTGTCTTATTACTAAACCATAGACAGTAAAGAATGTTACTGGTTACATTTTACATCTTTTATTTCATAAATATATTATATTACATTATGTGGAACTTTTGGTGGTGATAGAAGTGTCAGTATGTTAAGTATAAACATTTTAAACATCTCACAATGTTTAGACCCTGTATTGACATGTCTTTATTATTTTCTTTTAATATACCACGAACCTAGAAAATGACAGTGATGGGCTAGGTGTCTTCGGAACTCCAAGAGTCTCTGTCCCTAATTAGACACTGGAAACTTTCTTCCTTTTATCCAAAGCGAATTGTTTCACTCATGCTCTTCTAGAACCCTTATCCAAGATTTATTGCAGTGTCTCCTTCTTTAGGATCTCACCTGTATAACTTTTTCTTCTTGATCTTGTCAAACAATCTTCTTTCTCTTTCAGTCCCCTAACTGGGATTTTCCCAAGGATTCAGTTATAGCCAGTGCTCACAAACTCAGGTTCTCACAGGGGCTAGGCAATAGACACAAATGATTCAGCATCAGCGGGTGGTTTCTAATCATATGTCCCACTATCATTTAAAGTGTACAAAGAAACTCAGCAACTTCTTTTGAAGCAGTTCTCCCTCCACTCCTGCTTTGTAAATTTTTTTGTCAATGGCATAATAATTTTCCTAATTCATCAATCTAGGATGACTGAAGTGTCCTGACAGAATAGTCAGAAAAAGGTTGTGCTTGTGACATCAGCATGATAGTGATACTACCACAGGTCTAGTCAGGATTCAAGATGAGGCAGGAAATGACCATCACAGTAATGGGCAATATCAGCTCTGCATAAGTCATGGCAGCAGAACAAGACCAGGTAGGATTTAGGTACATTATATAATACTAAAAAGGTGCCCCAAAGCCACTCTCAAGCAGGTCTGTTCATAGCACCAAGAAAAGCTCTAAGGAAATAGTTGCTTCAAGTAAGTTACCCAGTTACATTTCAATTAGGGCAGTTCAGTACTGGTGACTGGCCTAAATCCCAGAGAAGGACCCTTCAGTGAGTGATTCTTAACCTTTTCTGGTCATGAACCCCTTTGAGAATCTGATGAAAGCTGTAGAAATTTTCCCTAGAAAAAATGCATAGATTAACATATTCATAAATTATTATTTAGAATTTTAGAGGTTTTATGAGCCACTTGTTCCTATTTGTAGACCCTAGGCCAAAAACCTCTGCCACAGGCCTTAAAAGACCTTGGCTAAATAGAGCAATGCTGAATCTTCTTAGGAGTGGGGAGGGTCAAGGAAGGAATACTCTTTGCTTAGATAACTGAGCTTACCATCTGAAGTTCCTATGTCTTCCATGTTCTCTCTCTTGATAGATTCTGTTAATCTGGACTGCCAAAATATATTAAAGGAAGCCCTCATGCCTGGTATTTTTAAGTTTTCTGTATCACAAATATTATTAATTGACCATAAATCTTATGATTTATGTATGAACACTCAATTCTACTTCATTTGGTCTATATGTCTATTGTTATGTCAGTACCATGCTATCTTGATTACTGTAGCTTTGTAGTAAGCCTTGAAATCAAGAAGTGTGAGTCCTACAATTTTGTTTTTCTTTCTTAAGAGTGTTTTACAGGTGCTGGAGAGGATGTGGAGAAATAGGAACACTTTTACACTGTTGGTGGGACTGTAAACTAGTTCAACCATTGTGGAAGACACTGTGGCCATTCCTCAACGATCTAGAACTAGAAATACCATTTGGCCCAACAATCTCATTACTGGGTATATACTGAAAGGATTATAAATCATTCTACTATAAAGACATGTACACACGTATGTTTATTGTGGCACTATTCAAGATAGCAAAGACTTGGAACCAACCCAAATGTCCATCAATGATAAACTAGATAAAGAAAATGTGGCACATATACACCATGGAATACTATGCAGCCATAAAAAAGGATGTGTTCCTGTCCTTTCCAGGGACATGGATGAAGCTGGAAACCATCATTCTCAGCAAACTATCACAAGGACAGAAGACCAAACACCACATGTTCTCACTCATAGGTGGGAATTGAACAATAAGAAC
>NW_016817977.1:20618-24864 GCF_001698545.2 Rhinopithecus bieti | reverse complement strand
AAAAAAAAAAAAAAAAAAAAGGCAGATGTAATTTTCATAGGGAATGTGTACAATCCATAGCTTAGTTGGGGGAGTATTATCATCTTAGCAATATTAAATCTCCCAATCCATAAACATGGGGTGTCTTTCCATTTATTTAGGTATTCTCTAATTTCTTTCAGTGATGTGTTGTTGCTTTCTGTGTACACATCCTGAACTTCTGTTAAATTTATTTCTAAGTGTTTCATTCCTTTTGATGCTGTTATAAATGGAATTGTTTTCTTAATTTTCCTTTTGGATTGTTCATTGCTAGTCTATGCAAACACAATTTATTTTTATATATTGGCTTTTATTCTGAAACCTTTCTGAACACACTTACTATCTTTAATCGTTTTTAAAATAAATTTTGTTGCTTATATTTGAGGTATAAAACATGATGTTATGGGATATGTATAGATAGAAAAACACTTACTATAGTGAAGCAAATTAACATACCTATTATCTCACATAGTTACTCTTATGTGTGTGTGACAAGAGCAGCTAAAATCTATTTATTAAAAATCTCTAATACAATTTTACTAAATATAGTCTTTATGGTGTAATTCACTCTCTAGAGTTGTTCATCCTACATGTCTGCTACTTTGTATCCTTTGAATTATATCTCCCCACCCCTGGTAACCACTGTTTTATTCTCTCTATATATATATTTGACCTTTTTAAAAAAAGATTTCACATATAAGTGAGGTCATGCAATATCTTTCTTTTTATATCTGGCTTCTTTCACTTAGCATAATGTACTCCAGTACCATCCATATTGTGGCAAATGGCAGAGTCTCCTTTTTATAGCTGAATAGTACTCCATTGTGTGTAGGTACCACATTTTCTTTATTCATTTATCTATTGACGGACACTTAGGTTGTTTCCATATCTTGGCTATTACAAATGATGCTACAATGAACAAGAGAGTGCAGATATCTTTCTAATGTGGTGATTTCATCTCCCTTGAGTTTATACCTAGGAGTAGGATTGCTAGGTCATATGGTAGTTCTGTTTTTAATTTTTTAGGACTCTCCATACTGATTCTCATAATGGTTGCACCAACCTATATTCTCACCAACAGTACACAAGGGTTCTCCTTTCTTCACACTCTCACCAAGATTTGTTATTGCTTGTCTTTTTTATTATAGCCATCCTAGTGAGTATGAGGTGATATCTCATAGTGGTTTGGATTTGCAGTTCCCTGATGATTAGTGAGGTTGAGCAATTTTTCATATTTGATGGCCATTTTTATGTTTTCTTATGAGAAATGTCTATTCTTCTTTGGAGAAATGTCTGTTCAGGTTCTTTGCAAGCTTTAGTAGTTTTTTAGTAGATTCCTTAGGATTTTTTTGTATTTACAAACATGTAATCTGTAAATAAAAATACTTTTACTTCTTCCTTTCCAATCTGAATGCCTTTTACTTCATTTTCTTTCCTAATGGCCCTGGCTACAACCTCCAATACAAAGTTAAATTGGAGATGAGGGTGAGCATCCTTGTCTTGTTCCTGACCTCAGATGAAAAGCATCTAGTCTTTTATCCTTAAGTGTGATGCTAACTGTGGGTTTTTCATATATGTCCTTTATAAGATTGAGGAATTTTTTTTATTCTTCTAGTTTGTTGATTTTTTAATCAAGGAAAGGGTGTTGGATTTTGTCAGCTACTTTTCCTGTGTCTATTGAAATGATTAATGCCATCTGTAGACATCTCACTCCTCAGATTTTCCTTCTATGTTTTTATGTCAATTTCTTGTTTTCTCCCATTGTTATCATTACCACAGGCAACTGCAGTGTTAAACAATTGCTACTGGTTGTTTTAGACAAATGCTCTGAGGAAAAGAGTATTCTGCTATGAGCAAACTCTGAGTCAGGTGAATTACAGAGAAACTCTGTGAGTGGGGGTTTCCAGGAAACTGCCAGACCGGTCAAATAATGACAGTTCTCTGGGAATGAGGCTTTGGAAGTGTTCCAGTCCCGTTCCGACCCCTCCAGTGACTGCAAGACTGCTGGTTTTCAGTGTGATTGTGAGTTGTTGGTTTTCAAGGTTACCATAGAAGTGAGGAGAGAGGATGGGAATAGGATGAATTAAAATGCCAGAAAGCTCCTTGGTCTTACTGAGATTCAGATGATTTTTTTAATAAATGCGCTGTGAATTGATGCAAGTCCTTGATCAATTTCTAAGTGAGGCTGATGTTGACCACTGGCTGAGATTATAGCTATCATTTTTTAAAATCTGCATTGCTTGTTCTAGTGTGCTAGTTCTTCTATCTTGTGGTAGCAGTTGGGAGTAAAAGAGAGAAGGGGACAGTGGGTGCACCTGAAGTGTATTTTAAACTGTTGGCATCATCACCGGTACTAATACCATATAATGCACAAGTTCAAAGTAATGTCATATTTCCCAGTATTTGCTGTCTGATACCTTGCAAATGACCAAGAAGGCATTGAGCTCATAACTCAGAATGCTAAAGACAGATAATCTCGAAAGAGGGATGTATTTGAAGGCCACTGGTTATATCTTCCAAACCCTGAAGCTTTTCATTATTTTTGAAGACTGAGTTTTTCCATGAACTTACTCATCCTCAGTAATTTCGGTGCCAACAGTTGTCCTCCCATAATCAGTGATATTATGTTAAATTTTGCTTTTATTTCAAAAAATACTTCTGTGACATTTCTGCTCATGTTGGCCCTAGAAAAACTTCAAACAAATGTATCAAAAGTGTATAGACAACGTAGAATACTAACAAAAAGATCTTGACATACACTTTTCCTACAAACTGGAATAATTATGCAGTAAGAGGTATTTCAAAAGATGAAGTATATTATTACTTTATTTTACCTTTGACTGAAATTTATCAGAAAAATAACTATTTCTACTTGATCTTCATTTGGTCATGTATTGGCATGATTTTGGGGAGAGAGGGTCACGATATTTTTCAAAAATAGCTTTCGAAACTTTAAAGCATTATAGAAATTGTAAAATTCCCTTATGGAAGAAGTACAGAACTCTTTAATGAAGATGGCATCTTTCTACCCTGTCTAGAATTAAAACACAATGACTAATTAATGTAAGAAATTTATATTTGTACTGCTTTTCATTTTCCAAGGTACTTAGTGGACTTTGTCTCAGTTGGCTGGTCCCAGTAACATAATAATGATGTCAGGGTAGGTAATATTAGTCTCATCTTATAAATGAAGAAATTGTGGCCAAGAAGTCAAGTGATTTAGCAGAGTTCTCATATATCCTATATGGCAAAGTTAGCCAGCACCAATACCCAGGCATGCTGACAACTAGATCCATGCATTTTCCATGAGGTCAATTGCCTCTTCCAAGTAGCAATAGAAACAAATTTCACCCATATTCTATCCTAGCCCCCTTAATAAATTTAATTAACAATAACTATGAATCCCTCAGCATCCCTTCCAGTCTGTGGCTTAGTGTACTGTACGTTTGCTGTTAATCTACAGTATAGAATTTATACATAGTATTTCCTACTCTAGGAACTGAATGCTTGAGTGTTTGGGTTATTGCACTGACAGAAGATTGAATGTATTTTCTTTGATAGGGAAGTAAAACTTTATTTTTTTCAGCAAGTGTTAAATTTTACAGTGAATTACAGGTCAATGAAAACATCTCCCACCTAAACAGAGCTGCTTCTCCTCTAAAGCATCCTTATGGTTTTCCAAGACAGCACTGCCCCAGCTTCCTCGTTGTAATAACTGATGTTATTTGATGTTGTTGATGTCTGATACACATTATGGCATTTAGATTTCTATCCACTAGCTTGTAAACTCAAGAGCTCAGGTGCCATGCTTGTTTTTGCTCACCATCATACCCCTAGATTCTAGAGCAGAGTCAGCCACAGAATAGGCACTCAAATTTGTTGATTAGATGGATGAATTAATTACTTAAATGATGGGGAAAAAAAAACAAACATGCTCAACTGGGTGCAGTGGCTTACACCTGTAATCCCAGCACTTTGGGAGGCCGAGGCGGGTGGATCACCTGACCTCAGGAGTTCGAGACCAGCCTGGCTAACATGGTGAAATCCCGTCTCTACTAAAAATACAAAAATTAGCCAGGCATGGTGGTGCACGCCTGTAATCCCAGCTACTTGGGAGGCTGAGGCAGGAGAATCGCTTGAACCCAGGAGGCGAAGGTTGCAGTGAGCCGAGATAGCACCATTGCACTCCAGCCTGGGCAACAGAGCAAAACACCGTCTCAAAAAAAAA
>NW_016817977.1:7477-19597 GCF_001698545.2 Rhinopithecus bieti | reverse complement strand
AGTATCTAGATAAACTGACATTTTATAGGCTTCGAAGACAATGCTTTCTTTAATAAAACTCGCACAGGCTTACTTTGGATGTTTTACATTAGCCAACACAATTTTTAAAACATTAATTTTCACACAAAACATCATATTATGACTTAAATATTCGTCTGAACAATGTTTTGCAGCATTTGGAAAAACTATAAAACAATAGATCTGTAACGTTCTCAAAAGGAAAAGAAAGTAAAATACTGAATGTTTCATCCCTAAAAATTATTATCTTTTAAAAGAAAAATGTATTTCTATGGACTCATGGCAACAAAAAAAGGAGGAAAAAAAGAGAAATTGTTAGTGTCTTAGTGAACAATGACTTCTTGCACAATGCACTAAGCTTTGTATTTTCTTTGATTTTTTTCTATTTAACCTGCATTCTTGCTGACAAGCAACCTACTTTTAGAAGCTACTCACCATCCTCAAAGAAGAAACTTGTATTTCTGACTTTATTTTTCCTTAAGAGAGACTTCTACAAAACCTCTCTGCCATCTCTGAGTTCAGAACTAGTACCAAAATGAATGGGAGTTAGAGGTTGCAGATTTCATCACTTTATAAGGAAGAACTTCTTAACAAAGCAAGCTGTCTAAATAATGGAATGGGCTACTCGTGAGGTCATTTTTCAAACAGAGGCTAAGCCCACAAGTAAAGGAGTTGTAGAAGGGATTCCTGCAATCCATGAGAAGCTAGAAAAAAATCCATGGTTCCTAAATGCTTGAATATGGGCCAGCTTATTAGAACCCTCTAAAAAATTTGTTAAAAATATAGATTCCTGGGCCCCACTGCAGATATTTCAAGAGCAGGGATCTGGAATCTGCACTTTTGGTAAATCCTCTATGTGATTTTGACGTGCAGCTATGTTTGGGAATCACTGGATTAGATGATCTCTAATATCCCTGCAAAACCAAGAATCTATATAGTGAATTGTGAAGATACCAGATTGTGGCAGGTTTTCTATTAAAGGGGGACTTCAAACGATGGGAAAACTGGTGAACTGCCAAAATATTAGCCTTAGTTTTGCAAGTTTCAAAAGCTTAAAGAAGACTGATACATGTTAATCAAGCTCATGGTGGTCATGTGCCCAATTTATCCACATGTACAATGGGGAATCATCTTTTACAGAGACTTGGATTCTCATGTCCACTCTCTAGATAACCCATTCCAGAATCAATGCACCAAAGTAACAATAGTCAGAGGAGATCTTGCAAGCATAGGCTGAAGCAAATAGAATCAAATCATCCGTTTTCATATTTCTTTTATTATGAACATTTCAAATATATGCAAAAATAAAGAGTATACTATAATCGTGTATACACCCATCACACAGTTTCAACACCTGTCCAGCCTCACTTTATCTAAACCTCTACCACCGACCACTAGTCACCAGACTATTTTAACCAAATCCAAGATATCACATCACTTAAGCCACAAGCATTTCAATATGTATCTCTGAAAAATAAGAATTTTTTCTAAAGCATAACCACAATACCTTTATCACAACTGAACGAAAATGAACAATTACTTAATATCATAAAATATACAGCCAGTGTTCAAATTTTCCTGACTATCTTTTTTCTAAGCTTGTTTGATCCATACATAAATAAGGATTAGAACTCTCGAGGAAAGGAAATAACATTCAATTGGTTAATATGTCTCTTAGTTTGTTGCTAGAGTTGTTGTTGTTGTTGTTGTTGTTGTTGTTTTAATGATTTATAGAGTTTAATGGAGAGGCAATGTTCAGGCTAGCTTTAAAAGAGAACCCTAAGGAATTATTTAGGTTTATTTTAATCTATAGATTTGTCTATAGGCTCCACTTCCAGATCTCTTATTTTCCCCCTTACAGTTCTTTTAGTATAACTTTATTGAGATAGAATTCACATACTGTGCCACTGATCCTTTTAAATGTATAATTAAATGGGTTTTGGTATGCTTACAAAGTTGTGCAACCATCACAGCAATCAATTTTAGAACATTTTCATTACCTCAGAAAGAAACTCCTTACTCTTTAGCTATCAGTCCCCCAACATCCCCGTCTAACCTGTCTTCTAGTCCTAAGTAATCACTAATCTATTTCTCTTTCTATACATTTGCCAGTTTTGTACATTTCATATACATGAAATCATATAAGATGCAGTCTTTTATGACTGGCTTCTTTCACTTAGCGTAATGTTTTGAAGATACATACGTGTTATAGTCCGTATCAGTACTTCATCTCTTTTTAAAGTTGAATAATATTTCATTGTATGGATATATTACACTTTATTTAGACATTCATCAGTTGATGTACATTTGGGATTTTTCCAACTTTTGGCCATTGTGAATGATGTTGCAATAAACTATCATGTAGAAGTGTTTGTGTAGATGTTTGTTTTTACTTCTCTTGGGTATATAACTGGAAGTGGAATTACTAGATCTTATGGTATCTCTATGCTTAACTTTTTAAGACACTGTCAGACTGTTTTCCAAAGTGGCTGCAGCGATTTTACAGTCCATCAGCAGTGTATGAATGTTATGCTCCTCATTTCTTCCACATCCTCATCAACACTTGATATTATCTAACTTTTTATAGCCATCCTAATAAGTGTGATGTGGCATCTCATTGTGGTTTTGATTTGCATTTCCCTTATAATTAGTGATGCTGAGCATCTTTTTATCTGCTTGTTGATCACTTGTACATCTGTGGGGAAAAGTCTTTTCAGATCCTTTGCTCATTTTTAAATTGGGTTATCTTTTATCTTTGAGTTGTAAGATTTTAAAATATGTTCTAGGTAACTTCCTTATCACATATATTATTTGTAAATATTTTCCCTTATTCTGTGAGTTGTCTTTTTACATTTCTGATAGTGTCCTTTGAAGCACAAACGTTTTGCATTTTCATGAAGTCCTATTTTTTTTATTTTTTCTTTTGTTGCCCTTGCTTTTGGTGTCATATCTAAGAACTCATTGCCTAACTCAAGACCAGACTTACTACTGCTTTCTTCTAACAATTTTATAGTATAATCCATTTTTAGTTAATTTTGTATATGCTGTGAAGTGAGGGTCCAACTTCATTCTTCTGCATGTGGCTATCCTGTTATTCCAGCACACTTTGTTGAAAAAAGTCTATTCTTTCCCCATTAAATGGCCTTGGCAGCTTTATTGAAAATCAATTGACCACAGACACATGTGTTCATTTATGGATTCTCAATTCTATTCTACTAATCTACACGTTAGCGTTATGCCAGTACCACACTATTTTGGTAACTGTAGCTTTGTAGTAAGTTTTGAAATTGAAAAGCCGGAGTCCTAAAACTTTGTTCTCTTGCAGGATTGTGTTGGCTATTCTGGGTTCCTTGAGTTTCCATAAGAATATTAGGATCAGCTTGTAAATTTCTACAAAGAAGCCAGCTGGGGTTCTGATAGGAATTGTGTTGAATCTGTAGATCAATTTGAAGAGTATTTCTACCTTATAAACATTGTCTTTCAACCCACAAACATGTGATGTCTTTCCATTTATTTAGATCTTTTTTAATTTCTTTCAACAAAGTTTTGTGTTTTAAGAGTGTTACTTTTGCACTTATTTTATTCTGCACTTCTTTTTTAAAATTTACTTCTGAATATTTCATTCTCTTTGATGTCATTGTAAATGCATTCTTTTGAACTTTCATTTTGGATTATCTCTTAAAATGTATTTGTTGAAGAAACCATGTTGTTTTCTGCAGAGTTTCTCCCCTCAACACACAGACACACACACACACACCTGCACTCTAAACCTAAGTCTGGATGTTGTTGCTTACATCACTACAATGTTAACATATTTTCCTTGTATTTTCTAAAAATTCATAGTTATATCTAGGAGCTTGACAGGATTCAAATTGCATTTTTTGACAAAAAATACTTTCTACGTGCTGCTGTTTTTCCATCAACAGGTTTATGATATATGGTTAATACTCTTTTTGTAATGTTAGAAGACATTAATTATTATTACCTAGATCCAATAATTCATTAAAGGTTGTAATTTTATCATTCCTTCGTAATTTATTAGCTGAGAAATCTTTTTAAAACACTTTCCTCGCAACTCTTCTTACACCAAGGAGAATTGTATTAAAAAGCAGGTTAAATGTCGGTATTCTTTATTTACCGTTTTAAATAATGAGCGCGGCGCGCGGTGGCTCAACGCCCTGTAATCAGCACTTTGGGAGGCGAGACGGGGCGGATCACGGGTCAGGAGATGGAGACCCTCGCTGGGCTGACGCGGGAAAATCCCGGTCTCTACTAAAAATACAAAAAATGCCGGGCGCGGTGGGGACGCCTGTATCCCAAGCTACTCGGGGCTGAGGCGGGAGAATGGCGGGAACCGGGAGGCGGCTTGCAGGGGCCGAGATGCGCCACTGCACTCTCGCCTGGGCGACACAGCGAGGCTCGCTCCGAAATAGAAAAAATAATAATAATGGAGCTAGCTTCTGAGGTTTGGCGCAAATTGTAGCAATTATTTTTTAAGTGTTTTTATGAATGGTGTATTTTAAACATTTAACATATTTGTTATATTTCAATTCATTATAGTTATTATCTTTACTGATGCTCAAATTGCCCCATGTTTGACTGATGACAGCCTCTTCAAGTCCTTTTGACTCAACTCTAATAGCGTTTTTAGCTTCCTTGCTATCTGGTGTGACAAGAGATTTTATGTTCATCTTGGACATTTCTTGCCACATATCTGAAGTCAGCCATTTATTTAAGTAATCCTGGGTCCTTTTATTAGGAAATAGCATTTAGAACCATTCTATGGGCACTACAGGTGAATTTGGACACTGAGATGTTCATTGTTTCTAAGTATTTTTAGTGAACAGAGCTTAAAAATGTTTTTTAAATGACAAAACTGAGTTCATTCTGATGCCTTCCATAATTGGATAATCTTAAGAGGTCTTTCCTTCAGGCTACGAAAAATCTGGCAAAGTATTCCTATTCCATAAGATTATCCCTGTGTCAAATGATTTTTTAAAAAAATATTGTATCACCAGAAACTGTGACTTGCTCTTGGACAATGATAGGTAAATAGTTGACAAATTCTTACTGTCTAATTTCCTTTTTACATACCTATGGCTGCCATAATTTCTGAATAAAACATTAGATGATCTCATGAGTATTGTTGTAAAAATGAGGACAATAGGACAAAGTATTTGAAATCAGGACTATCTGGAAAATATAACCTGTATAGTTGCCACATAAATATTCTAGGCCAAAGATGACAAATACGTTGGCCTATGAACATGTTCAATATTAATGATTAGGACAGCAGTTGCTAAATTGGGTCCTGAGCTGTTCTAGTCCTGCTAATAAATGTTCCATAAACAAAAGAAACTCATGTTCACAAAAGTTTTGGAAATGTAGGATTGAAAAACAACACAACAGATTTCTTTACTTCAGGACTCCAAGAGACATTAATGTTTTAATATGCAACGTGACTCTTCTGGAAGGGAAATAGTATGCAGTGTTTATACACTTATTTGAATGCTTCATGGAACCCTTTTGTACATAACAAGTTGTGAATGCTGGACCAGGCTGTTATTTTAAATTAATCACATTACAATTATGTACTCCTGAAGCTCAGGTCAATCTATTTCAAACTGATCAGGATAAGACTTTGGGAGATCTTGTTCATTGAATGTTGAAGAGTGTGTGTGTGTGTGTGTGTGTGTGTGTGTGTGTGTGTGTGACTCTGAAGGTAACTCTATCTCTGGTATCCAAACGCAATCTTGGTTTGGCCTTCTATCTACTGACTACACTATAATTCTGTTTTGTGTGTGTGTGTATAACTGTGTTATAAAAATAGAATTCTTTGTTATGTGTGGAGGACACTATTTGACAGATCTCAATGATTGACCATTGGGAATATCTGAGAGCCACAAAACCATCCACAGCTGTTACTTTGAATCTTTGTGCTGTCCATTTTGGGCTGATCCCTCACAACTAGTGTTAGTCATGTTGCTTCCATTCTAGGCAGACAATAGTAGTTGCTTTTTAAGTGGCCTCTAGAGACTCTTTTAATATAGGATTTATGTGTAGGAATCTTTGGTCTAACAAAGGATTTTTCTCACCCTTAGGTGTTCCAACATTCACTAAACGTGTGGTGCTTTCAGCGGTTGTGAGATCCTGACTATAGAACGAGGTAGCTTGGAATCTAAAAGATCCTTAAAACTTGCCAGTAGGTTTGGGGGTTTCTCAGAGATGATTAAACTTTTGGAAAATGGCATCTATGAGAAAATGAAAAAGTAGTCTAGATTGTTACACCTAAAGACGAGTTACTCTAATATGAAGGATTGTTATTTAAAGCATTTCACAAAACTATTTATTGAGGTGCGAAAAGAAAACATTGGAACATCAATATATTTATTTTTCTCATTATTTTAAATTTTCTGTACTGGAGTATTTTAATGTTTATTCATTAAAATGTATGTTTAAAGTAATGTGTAATGTATACATGTATGGTAGTACATGTATATAATCTATAAATCCATATACATGTATTGGGGCCCATGCTCAATAGTTTTTTAATAGACTAAAATGTATGCGGTTGATTTAGAGAATTGTGTGAATCTCTTCATCAGAAGAGTGTTTTAGAATGTATGTGTAGGAAACGGGGTTGGTTTAAATAGGAGCACGCGAGATTCAGTTACATCCATTTATTTTATTTAAATACAACAATTATTAGTGACACAGCATTCATTCATATTCAGCAAATATTTTCTGAGCATGTCCTATGCAGCAAGCATTGCCCTAGGCTCTGTGCATACGGTGGTGAACATAAACGTTGTCCTTGACCTCATACCAAACTTCCCTATCATACTAAACTTCCCTACCACTATAGTTTAGTAGGGAAGACAGCCATCAACCAAATAATCATACACTTAAATGTACCACCAAAAATGGGTAAGTGTTATGAAGGAAAAACACAGCAAGTTACAGGAGGCTACAAGAGTATAAACTGGGGCATCATCTCTATTCTGGGATTATCAAGAAAGGTTATCCTGAGAAGTAACATTTAAGCTGGGGCCTGCGGAGATTGATCGCACGATTGCCTTGTCAAGAGATAGAGGAAAAGTGGCCTAGATGGAAGTAGCGGGTATGTGTGAGGGCCTGCAGGGGCCATGAGATGAGTGAGGGCCTGTGCCACAAGGACACAGGGTTTCAGACAATAGGGAAGCTTCAGAGATGGATCTGCCTGACAGAGAGGTGGAGTGCAGGCTAAATGACCTCAGAAGCTTTGTCCTTCTTCAATTCCAGGGGGAAAAAATCACAAACTAGTTGGAGGTACCAGAGGGCTACAGAAAACAACAAGAAGAGACTAGCTGGTCAGCTAGGCACAATTAAAACATCGAATTCTGCCCCAGCAGCAACTCCGGGAACTTCAAGTAATGCCCCCTGTGTGGCCCTCTAGAACCGTACCTGGTAAGAGTAAAGGGCAATGTGTCCTCTATGTCTGCAATACAGATGTAGACATTTTTTTTAATGGCCTGAGAATTTCATCAGCAGTAGCCAGCTGGAGGGCCTAGCAATGTGTTGTGATCATGTGTTTTCCTGAGTTATTTGAAACAACAGGGTGTATGTACTATCCTCTTGGCAAAATTAAAGGATTTTGAGCTAGGATAAATGAGGTAGATCAGAGGGTAATTGCAGGAAGTGGGGCAGTGGCTAGCTAGCCCTGCTTGAGGGCTTACGCCCCAGGCTGCAGAGGAGCTAAGTGGGAGAGCAATATTTGACGGTCTGTTGCCGCTGTGCCTAGTAATCGGCTAGGGGAGGAGAAGGAGGACAAGGGAGACCAGGGTTGGACGATGAGCATGAAAGAAGAGTGGGCGAGCCAGGGAGCGCTTGCTACATGGAGGGCGGGAGGCGGCTACACTGGGTCCCCAGCGCCAAGAAAGGGGCACGAGGAGGCGGCGCGGGCCCCGCCCCCTCCCCTGGCGAGCGCGGGCGCGGGCGCGAGACGCTGCGCGGCGGCAGCAGCGGGCGCGAGCTGCAGCTGTCAGGCCACCGAGGTCCAAGCCGCACTTGCTGCCCCATTGAGAACGAGGAGGCAGCAGGAGCAGTGACGGTGACACTAAGAAGCCGGACTCCCGGCACGCAGAACTGACCTACCTGGCACCCGCGGCCCTCTACTGTTTCCTTCCCATTGTGTTGGGTAAGGTGCCTGTGCGTGGGCAGGAACAGGGGCTAGGGGATGGAGTACCCGGAAGGCCGGGAGGTGGGGGGCCTGTGAGAAGAGGGAGAAAGGAAAGCGTAGTTGATCCCGAGGACCACTCATAGCTTGGGAAAAGGGACTGAGCCGCTCCCGAGGTCGGAGTTGGGGGCAGGTGACAGTGCAGGGGGGCGTTGCTGAGTAATCCCGAGCTGCTGCCAGAGCCGGGCAGAGAGGCGCAGGGCTCCGTGGGGAGCGGGTGTGGCTCAGTGCGCATGCGCCACAGCCGACTCGCTCTAAGAGCTGGGGGTGAGGTGAGAGGACCTGGGTCGGAGGTAGTTGGGACTATGTGTGACATCTCACTTTCTAGGTCCGTCATGCTAACAGTGCCCCTGTCGTAGAGATGACAGCATTCTCGTCTCCTAAGGAAGCTTCTTTTCCTTGTGTTCAGCTCTCTTGATGTCATCCAAACCTTATCTACCTATTTGTCCCTGGGCAGTCTACTGGGGAAGAAGTGGCCTGGGGACGATGCTAAATTGCTATCTAGTGTGCCTTTGGGCTTATAGCCCTAGAGCTGTCGTTGTGAGGAGTGAAAGGTTAGACATGAGATTCCACATTGGACCCTTTGAGTTGCATATAGAATATAAATGTGGGCTTGAATGTAGGAATAGCGTTTCAGTGGCATGACAGCTGTGGCATTTGGAGTCGGCATGGATGTAGCTGATAACTTGTTAGCTCTGCAAAATGAATCCAGTGCGTCAGAGGGCTTCCCCGTTACGAAGCACCTACCACCACCACCAACGCCAAGTATTGGGTTGTATTGGAAACACACTCAAACATTCGATCATTTCTCATCCGTGTTGAATTTTACATAAAGATAGCCGCGCCCAATTCTTCAGTGCAGTATTTCCAATTATTGTGCCAGCATTCAACAGTGAGTTGAGTAATCCTTACCAGTGTGTCGCCACAAGATGGGCTTTCCCCACAGGTCCAACCATGGCTCCTCCCCTGTACAGACTTCCAACAGTGCCACTCTCATCCAGTGCCTAGCCCTCCCCAGTTGCTATTCCCCTACCGAGCCCTGCAGTACACATGCCTTTCAAGACTTGCCTCCGAGCAATCTGCACTACTGATTTTGAGCATCATTCCACTCCATGGCAACTGAACTGATGCCAATTTGCTTTTCTGCCTCTCTTCTCTCCCTTATCATTCTAAAATGTACTATTTTCAAAGGTTCAACTTCTTTTCCTTCATTGTACTGCCTCCTCCCCACCTCCACCCCACCTCTAAGCATTCCCAACTAAATACAATAATTTAAATAAGGCTTTGTGGATGCAGGCACTGCAGATTCAGAAGGTTTCAAGTGTGTTAAAGAACAAAGAGCTGGGGAGTATTGGTTACAGAAATTCCTAATTCACCTTTCTGTCCAAGACTGAGACCCTGATGGGAAAAAAAAAAAAAAAAAAAAAAAAAAAAAAAAAAAAAAAAAAAAAAAGTCAATAAACTATCCTTAGAGCATGCTCATTAATGAGTTTGTGGGAGTAGGAAAGGGCAATTGCATCTCTCTAATATTTGACTCAGTTAGAGCCAGATCTTTCTCTGAATGGGATCAAAATCAGAATAAGCGTTTTGGTCCAAATGCTTGCCCGATAGAGGACCCAGAAGGGATGCATAAGGCATTTGACTTTCCTATTTACATATTTAGTGTTATCAAAGAATTCATTTGCCTGCTTAATGCTACCTTGTTTAAAGGTTTGGATTAAATCTGGCATATTCTGGGGGAGGAAAAAATGATTTCATTTGCTTTTATACTATGCTAGTTCTTTTTAATTTAAGTATGTACTAAAGGACATCACATTCGTTTTCAAACAATGATGAATGATTGTGGAGATGCCAGCGCCCACCTACAACATCAAGTGGAGATCATTATTCTGCTCTTGTTTTTGGTAGGAATGGGGAAATGTATATACTTATTTTTAAAATGTAAGAGTAAGGGGAGGAAAACTCGAGCATTTCCCTTGACTTTCAACAGGTGGAATTCCCATTACGTCCCATCCAGAAAATGATCGAGTCAAGTTCATAACTTCTGCTCTTTAGTCACCTTATAAATAATAGTATTTGGACATCTTACAGAACTATGGATCTATTTGTACCTTGGTATCAATTCAGAGGCATTAATTCTGGGCACCTACCTAATCAGTTAATTGGTAAACAAATATTTATTATCTCTGTGGAGGATCCTGGTGCTGCACACTGAAGGGGCTTCAAAGATGTACACAAACAGTGAGCTTACTATCCAGGAATTTAAAATTGATCATGTAAGAAAGACAGGAACAAAATTTGTTAACAAAATAAGGCAGTATAATGATATTATTTCAACTGTAAACAATGAGATCCTGAGCTTGCATGTTAATTTGTAAACTCCCTGAGGCCAAGACCTTGCCTTAAATATTTATTAATTCCCAATGGTATCTACGCCCAGTGGATGTTTGAGTGATGAAGCTTTGCAAAGTAGATTGGGTGGGGAGAAACCAGAAGCAGGGAGAGAACTTTCACAATAGATTAGATGTGAGAAGGTGTGGGCCAAAATGAGGATGGTAGCACAGGACTAGAAAAATGATACTTCAAGGGAAAATCAGCAGGATTGAATGAAGGCAAGGAGACAAATCTAAACTGTATTCATTTTTCCTTCTAGCAAATAAATGGGAATTGGAGACAGTAGAGGAGAGTGGAGGGTTTCCTTAGTAAGGACACAACACACAATAGGCACTATAGTGTTTTCTCAAATATCAGTAGCAAGATTGGACCAGAAGACCCTGAAGGTCCTTTCAATGCTGAGACTCTGTGCCATATGCAGATGTTCAAGCTTGTTGAGAAACAAGGCATTCTCAAATATGGAAGAAAGCGAAAAGGAAGAATTCTTATACTTTCACTAGCAGGCCCTTTCTGAGAAGGGTTAATACAGAGCCATAAGGCCCGCACCAGTACGTGAAAGGAGGTGGAGGAGCCAGAGGAATAAAATCTCAAACCAAATTTTCAAAACATGCTTACAAATTTTGCAAACTTCATAACTTTTCATTCTTCCCCAAATCCTGTTAAGTAGGGCAGGTATTATCTGCTCTATTTTTATGTAAGAAGATACTGAAACAGAAAGATTAAATGACCCGCCCAAGTTCATAAAATAAATGAATGGTGTAACAGTGAGGAAGATCCTGGTGTCCTGATTGCTGCCAGCTAGCTCAGTACTCTTGACACTGAACCACATTGCTTTTCCTCTTTTTTCCTTGGCATAGAGCCTATAGGCCCAGAAGTTATGTGTGTACATAACCAAATAGGGAATGCACAAGCAACTGCAGCATTATCTCAGACAGTTATTAATACATCATCATTATTCCTGGAGCTGAGCATTTGGTTTCCATATTCACTCAGTCCTTGACCTGTCTATTGAGTTTATCTGCAACTGAGAGAATAGGGTCAGTGAGTCTTTTAATGATGTGAACACCTGTTTGCTAGGAACTTAAGGAAGCTCATGTGGCATGGATGCTTAATACTAGCCATCAGAATCATGCCCAAGTTTGTACTTCTGTTACTTTTTAAAATGAGAGTTCAAGTGTTCTGCTCTGTAAAATTATCCTACAGACCGGTATAAAAAAATAAAAAGTGTGCTAACACTTGTTTCATCTTCATTTAAAGAAATGTTTGTTACTTGAGCTAATTCCAAAGACAGCAATTTGGGAGCAGGAAAAAGAGAACAACAATCAGGAATTGTAGGAAACTTGAGAATTCTGTAGAGTGTATATAAACCAAGAAGGAGTATAAAGCCTATCCATGGCCGGGCGCGGTGGCTCAAGCCTGTAATCCCAGCACTTTGGGAGGCCGAGGCGGGCGGATCACGAGGTCAGGAGATCGAGACCATCCTGGCTAACATG
>NW_016817977.1:0-7328 GCF_001698545.2 Rhinopithecus bieti | reverse complement strand
AAAAAAAAAAAAAAAAAAAAAAAAAAAAAAAAAAAGCCTATCCATTTAGGAGATATTATTTAAATTCATAATTACTGATTTAGATATCTAGTGAATCCTTATTATAAGTTTTATCTGTATTTAGAAAATAACATGAGATTATTAAGCAGAAGTTTTTTTTTTAAAGCTTCGTTCTTCCTCATTAAGAAATAACACTACACAGATCTAGGCACTGTTTTTCTTCTTAGACCAATACTCTTGATGCTGCTTAAATAAGACTCTTGCCATAATTAGTTATAATATTAAATGAATGTATATTTAAATTCAGTAACACTAGCTAAATATTAAAACTGGTTTTTAAGACAGAACCTACCGGGTGCAGCGGCTCACGCCTGTGATCCCAGCACTTTGGGAACATGAGACTGGCAGATCGTTTGAGCCCAGGAGTTTGAGAACAACCTGGGCAACATGGTGAAACTCCATCTCTACAAAAAATACAAAACTTAGCCAGGCATGGTGGTGCGCACCTGTAGTCCCAGCTACTCAGAAGGCTGAGGTGGGAAGGTTACTTGAGCCCAGGAGGTCAAGGCTGCAGTGAGCCATGATTGCACCACTGCACTCCAGCCTGGGCAACAGAATGAGACCCTGTCTCAAATTTTAAAAAATAATAAATATAAGAGAAATGACCTAAACTAATTAATAAAATAATTAGCCAAAATAATATACTTTATTGTAAACAGGAAGCCCACAAACACAACTTTTTTCTGCTCTCTAATTATGTGGAATCAATTGCAGAGACAACCTTGAGACAGACTGGTGAGTGCACTAACAACTTTCTTGGAGATGGGAATGTTGGTAGGTATAAAGGGAAGAAGTTTCATCTCTGACTTAGGATTTAAACATACCTTAGATTGCTCTGTACTTTCCTTTTCCTGAATGTCATCTATTGTGAATATCGTATACTTTCTTTAGTTTGCTTTTACTATGAATAGAGAATTCAATTGACAGACAATATAAAAAGTTAAAAAATTATATAAATTACAAATTAGGACAAGTTAAAGTTCTTGGAATAAAATTATTTTGCTTATGTTAAGCCTAGGTAGTATTTTGAACTTTTATTTTTGAAAAGCACCCTCTATAGGTTACCTCAGGTTGCTGTGGGTTCTTTTTTTTCTGACTTGAATATATTTTTATATATAGACTTAACATTATTTTATTATAGATTTCTTAAAATAATGTTTTCTATTCTGTTTTATAGCACCCTAAAAAGAAAGAATAAAACAGCAACAGGAAAAAAAGGAAAATATTTAAATTGTGACAAAAACCCACTGGGTAGGTATTTCAAGGGGGCACACTGTGGATTTGGGATATTTTAATATTTGATCTCTTAAAAACGAATATTAGAAAAATATATAGCTAGTACACAGGCATTCCAAAATCATTTTAAGGGAAACTAAATTTTGTAAAATTATATTCAAATATGTGTGCTTCCAGAAACTGTTTTGCATGCACTCCTTTGATTAGTGGTTCGTTTTAATCCCTTTGGGTCTATTGTATTAATATCATCCAATTAACTTCATCACTGTTGAGTTCCCACAATAGGCCTAGTGTGAAAGTACCTAACAGAATATAGGAAAAGGTAGTATTCATTCAGTAAGCATTTGATCTTTTTATTTTAAGATACATTCTAGGTATTCCATATGTAGACATGTTGTGGAGGTAACAAGTAGGTTACTGTATAAACATTAGCACTTTAAATTTTACAGTATGTTTTCAAGTGTTGCTATTATAGAATTAAAACCTAAATCCAAAAACTAATAAAGCTATTCAAGATTTCCTTCCTTCATGACAGCTGTTATATTAATATCAGTCAATTGTCATCAACTTAAATGCCATTGTTCCATGAAGAAAAAAATTACTTGAGAGGGTGTTCCTATCAATGCAAGTATAATGGGGTAAATGCCTGAAGAAATGTAACCTTGTTCTCTCTTTCAAATTCTGGGGTCCAGTCTAATTCTGGCCCAGACCTCTACCAACAGAATCAAGAATCCAGTTTATGTAGCTTTCTCTTCTCAGTAATTCTTGTATCCATCAGGAGCAGACTTCAAACCCCAAGTCAATTTCATCCTATTTGCCTATTGTTTGGAACTGTCCAAACCAGAAGCTAAAGTTGTCACACATTTGAGTGGCATTCTTGTTCTAGGCTTCCTCTCCTAGAACAGGGTCAGAACTGAACCAAATTACAGGACCATCTGCTAGTCCATTTACCCATGGCACTCAGCCATTTTCCTGGCACGACAAAAGACCTCAGAAAAACAAGACCTATTTTTCCCCTTATGCAAAGTTAGTTTTATTTCTTCTGCTGTACTACATCAATTAATGAGCATAAATCAAGAGAAGTTGAATGAGAAGGCCTCATAATTCAGAGAAATTTGCTATGAAGTTGATTTCAGTTTCAGGTTTAACTGTTTTCCCTCCTACTTTTCCTTTTATTTTCAGGTTCTCTTGGTTACAAACTCCTTCCCTTCTGGTGCTGCAAAAATGAGTGGGAAATCCCTGCTCTTAAAGGTCATTCTCTTGGGTGATGGTGGAGTTGGGAAAAGTTCGCTTATGAACCGTTATGTAACCAACAAATTTGACTCCCAGGCTTTTCACACCATAGGGGTAGAGTTCTTAAATCGAGATCTGGAGGTAGATGGACGCTTTGTAACCCTCCAGATCTGGGACACTGCAGGGCAGGAACGTTTCAAGAGCCTTAGGACACCCTTCTACAGGGGAGCAGACTGCTGCCTCTTGACCTTCAGCGTGGATGATCGGCAGAGCTTCGAGAATCTTGGTAACTGGCAAAAAGAATTTATTTACTATGCAGATGTGAAGGACCCTGAGCATTTCCCCTTTGTAGTTCTGGGTAACAAGGTAGACAAAGAGGATAGGCAAGTGACTACTGAGGAGGCGCAAGCCTGGTGCATGGAGAATGGGGATTACCCTTATTTAGAAACTAGTGCCAAAGATGATACTAATGTGACAGTGGCCTTTGAAGAAGCTGTCAGGCAGGTGTTGGCTGTAGAGGAACAGCTGGAGCATTGCATGTTGGGTCACACCATTGACTTGAACAGTGGCTCCAAAGCAGGGTCTTCATGCTGTTAAAGATAGGGAGCCTTTTAAAAATATGCCCCAAATTGGTCAGTCAGTAGTGTAAGAATAACTGTGCCCCTCTAAGAGTGCACACACACACACACACACACAAGAGGGTAAGAGACAAGGTTCTGATTGTGAAACAGAGCCTTTCAAATTGAAGTGTAGATCCATAAAAAAAAAGAAAAGAAAAAAAAAAAAAGCTCTATCAAGCCAAGTGTATTTTGTGTAATTTCTGCTATTTCCCCTTCATGTCTGTCTCAGGACATATCAGAAAGTTTTAGTCCTGAGACAGTTAAATATTTTTTAAATCACAATTTAGACCTAGAACCCAGCTGCATGAAGGAGTTAAAGAGCTACAACTATTTCTTAAAGTGTTCCATTAATCAACTAACAAATGTCACTATCAGACTCTTGCCAAGCAGTTTCTGACATTTCTGCCAAAGGGGAAAAAATCAGACTTTGAGCTGTATTACAGTAAAAATAATAATGCAAATAAGGATTCCTAGGCTTGAATTATAAAGAAGTTGTAATGATTAGGAGTGCAAAAGTATAATGATATACACTGACTTGTTTAAATCCTTATGTATGGTTTGCTCCCATCTGAGCTTTTCAAAAAATACCATCTCAGTAAGAGATACTCTAATGACCCTGGCAATTGATTATACTTCTTGTGTTTGAAGTCATAGGATACTAGTGAATGGATTATGCTTAAATATGCCAACCACCTTTGCAAATAAATGGTTGGTCTGCTTTTCCTTCCTAAGTCTACTTTTGCTGCATAGAGATGTTGCTTCTCTGACAACCTCTTACCAATTTAGCAATGCTGCTTAGTATATGAAATTGGATGCAGTGCTCTCTGCTCATAATTTAGATGGTCCTTCGATCCAACATGCTGGGCTCATGGAGAAGGCTTCAGAAAAGATTGGGGGATAATGAACTTTTCTCACAGGGCTCCTTAACTCAAATATTTGTTGTAGAAGAAGGAACTGGTTTCTTATATGTTGCACTATATGTTCAACTAGCCTAATTAGGACATTGAAAGTGACAGAAGAGCAGATTTTAACCCAGTGTTAGAATGAATTTCCCATAATCAGAGTTGTCCAACAGTGGAATGGACTGCCTTAATAATGAGCTCCCTGCCTCTGAAAATATTCACTGGATGACCATCTGTTAGAATACCATAAAAAGATTTTCTGTACTGGCTACATGTTCAGTATAAAGTCCTTTCTGGCTCTAAGTTCTATGAATCTATAAATTACATCAGTGCCATGCTGTGGTTAGATTTATCTGATGATAACAGCTAAGACTATGGAGAGGGACTTTTAAAATTCTCAAACCATTCTGTGATCAATCTTTAACAGCAACTACATAGCTCTTCCTTTTGCTTTTGCACTGTGGCCGAAAAAATTCTTGAGCTCTGAGTAATCTTTATGTGCACTGATAAAAAACATCTTAAAGCTCCCATATTAAATATAAAATGGTTTGACAATTTTGATTACCATGACTGCCAGTTATATACTGTATTATGAATATGCAGTGTGGTTCTTGTTGGTTGATCTGTGTATCCTGCATAGATTTTAATCTGTACTTTAAAACATCTATGATAAAATAGTGACAGACAAAATTACCCCAAAAGAGACCTAGGCCAGGAAGGGGGTGGGAGCTTTCATAGGAATACAGCCTAGAACTCTCCATTGTAGCCACATATGGAATCAGCCTTACTTACATGTAGGACCTTTGTGCTTTAAGAGCTCTGGGACATATTGGCAAAATAGAAAAAAAGAGGACAGTATTTCAACCCAGTCATACTCAATATTTCCAATGAAGATATAATCCTTACCCCATTGTTCAATTAACTTTGATGCCAGAAGTCAAAGCCAGAACTGGGACCCCACAGCTCTTAAGTACTGGTCCCTATCCTGCCTATGCCTATAGCCAGCCACACTGGTTTCCAAGTTCTATGATCATTTTGCTACAATCATGTTAGGGTGAAAATCTGTATGTCAGAACTGTTAAATGCTAATTATTTTCAAGTGCATGAGACCTGGGGCCTTCTCTTTCTACTTGCACTCTGCTTATACTAGTTTCTATTTGTAGATCTCAGGTCTTCATCATAAGGACCTCCATCAACTCACAAAAGTACTTGTCTCTATTAGAGTGGCATGTGGTCATTTGAGTTAAAAAAAAATTACATGGGTATCAGATTCATAGGCATCCTGTCCATCTAAGACAAGTGTTAATCTTATTGGTCCATCAACTGGAGCCCCTTTCCTCTTAGCCATACCATTATTTTCTGCCAAATTACCATTCAATATCTTAGTGAAAGCACTCAACATTAAGTGACATAAACAGTGGCATTTGGGTAAGCAACACTCAGTGGGGTGCTGACATATAGTTTGGGTAAGATTAAAAAACACCAAAGGCTGAAATCTGTGAGTACCAAGAACTGTGCATATAGGTTTAGAAATTGACTGTGTACCCTAGAATGTGCAGTGTAATATTTTCAATAGGTGTTTTTTTAAGAACACTAGATTTTTGGAATAATATATTTCTAATTAGGACTATACTGTTTTTCAATGGTCTGTTAAAACATCATACAGAATATTTATTTAGTTTATTGTCATGTATTGGCTAACTTTTAGGGGCCTCAGATTCCATATGTCTTCAGTGGATTGATGAATATCAGGTTAATTTGTGCCTGCCCCAGCCATCTCTACTTTATTCTGAGGTATTCCACAATCCTCTTGTTGCAGGTGCTGCTAAAAAAGAATCTCAAAATTGTGTATCAAATATTTTCTTTCGACTGTAAAAAATCATCTGTGTTAAAGTGAATAAAAAGTGCATTTTGAATAACCAACACACAATGTTTGTGTTTCTTCCCTCCCTTTGTCTTTTTGAGCAATGAGTGGGTGTGATGGACAGTACTTATTAATCAAGTCACTCTTTCAGGCTGCACTGGATGTGGCCTCTGGATCATGTTTCATGTGGTACTCCAAGCAGCCACTACCTAGTGATCAGATACTGCTATACTGATTGTGAAGCAAACTCTAAAGATTGGGGCAAGGAGGTCCTTTTTATTTTATACCACTTTCTTTCTATTTATTTAGTTATTAGAGACAGGGTCTCTCCATTGCTCAGGCTGGAGTTCAGTGACGCAATCATGGCTCATAGCATCCTCAAACTCATGGGCTCAACCACTTTCTAATGCATGATGTATATTGGGACTGGAAATTGAATCTTAACTTTCCACTTTATTTCTTTATTATAATTTAAAACCATTACTTAATGGATACAATGTACACTATTCTGCTGATGGGTACACTAAAAGCCCAGATTTCAATCTGCAATATATCCATGTAACAAAACTGCACTTGTGCCCCCTAAATTTATACAAATAAAAGGAAAAAAATTAAACAAAGTTGCATAAAAAAATAAAATAAATGTTAAACCATCGCAAAATATAAACAGAGTAGGTATATTCCCTTTATTTTCCTGACTGGTGAATTGTCCAGACCTTAGGAAAACATGAAAATATAGGTGAAACAAGTAAGAAAAGCAAAGAATAATTTTGTTAAATATTCTGTTCTCTTGCCTCTCACATATTGGATTTTAAAGATATATTAGCACCCAATGACTTGAATATACATAATGGCAGTTTTTAAATTGGACACAAGTCTTTCCACAGCATATATAGTTTCATTACATTGGTTCCATCTGCCACAGATTTCACTCTCTTCTCCTCTCTGTCTACTTTTGCCTGTTGCAACTTTGGGCAGTCGAAATTGGGGGTGGGGAATTTGTTGGGAAACAGATTTTTTTTCCCCACATGTACCATTTCCATCTCTGAGGATTATAATTTAACACATTATCAGACCATGCTTCAAATGCAGCACCCCAAATCATTTTGACTAGTCTATAATGATGCAACTTTTAGAATATAGAAAGTCATAGATTTATAAGCCACTTAATAAGGATTTGCTCATTCGTAACTGATTTTTTTTTTTTTTTTTTTTTTTTTTTTTTTTTTTTTTTTTTTTTTGAGATGGGATCTCTCTCTGTCACCCAGGCTGGAGTGCAGTGGTCTGATCTCAGGTCACTGCAACCTCGGCCTCCCGGGCTCAAGCAAGTCTCATGCCTCAGTCTCCCTAATAGCTGGGATTACAGGCGCCCACCACCACACCTGGCTAATTTTTGTATTTGTTGTAGAGACA
>NW_016817976.1:0-12902 GCF_001698545.2 Rhinopithecus bieti | reverse complement strand
ATCATCAACCAGATTACTATATACAACTGTGAACACAAAGAAATGAAACAGCAAAATCAAACTACAGAACAAGAACGTATGATAAAATGAGCCAATAAAGGGCTAACTTACAGATTTTTAACCATAAATCCTTCAATTTAATATAAGGAAAAAAAACCCTAAAGAAAAATTAACAAAAGAAGAAGAGTACATGAAGAAAAGTAAGGCACAGAGGCCAATAAACATGTTCTAAACTCTACCTCACATGAAACAGGTTACAGCGAGACGATCTCTGCAGGGCAGGAGTCCAGAAACACTGAAAATGAATCACCCCAACTTATTTCTTCTTTTTTTTGAGAAGAAGTTTCAATCTCATTGCCTAGGCTGGAGTGCAATGGCGTGATCTCAGTTCACTGCAACCTCCGCCTCCCGGGTTCAAGCGATTCTCATGCCACAGTCTCCCGAGTAGCTGGGATTACAGGTGCCTGCCACTACGTCCGGCTAATTTTCGCATTTTTAGTATAGCTGGGGGTTTCACTATGTTGTCCAGGCTGGTCTGGAACTCATGACCTTCAGGTGATCCACCCACCTTGGCCTTTCCCAAAGTGTTGGGATTACAGGCATGAGCCAACACACCCGGCACTTCAACTTCGTTCTCAAGAATCAAGAAAGAAAAATCAAGTGCAAATAATACAGAATGAAGATAATAATAAAAATAACAAACATCAATGAAATGGGAAAAAAAAACAACAGAAATAAACCAAGGCTAAAAGTTGTTTTTTATAAATAATATAGTTAATACACCACTAGCAAAACTGATTAAGGAAAAAAGATTAAAGAACACAAATGACCAGTATCAGAATCAAAACAACAGCCTTATAACAACAACAGTATTATAACAAGATAATCAGAGAATTTTGTGAAATTCTCCCCGGGAGGCCGAGACTCCTGCCTGTCCTTCCTCCGCCAAAGGCATCCCAGACTACCGGACTCACCCTCGGCTGGTTTGCCCTCTCCTCCTTTCAGAGCCGGACGCCACAGGTTCCGGGCTTCTTGGGCTCTGGGAGGAGGCACAGCAGAAGGCGAGGTCGCTGTATGAGGCTGCTTCAAAGTCACCTCGCGCTGTTGCTGCCTCACTGCCTCCGGTCTCCAGCATTCAGGGAGAGTGCAGGCAAAACTGATCAAGGAAAAAAGATTAAAGAACACAAGTGACCAGTATCAGAATCAAAAGAACAACTCTACATAACAGTATTATAACAAGATAATCAGAGAATTTTGTGAAATACATATGATCGAACGTCTGACAACAGAGATCGCAATAGATGCTGAAAACCCAACTTACTAAAACTGGCACAAAAAAAGCATAAAATAAGAACACTCCTATATATAGTAAACAAAAGTAATTAACTATTTTAAAAAATCCAACAAGTCAACAAACAATAATGCTCCACAAGGAAAACACCAGGATCAGACTTTGAAAATGTTCCAAATATTTAAGGAAGAAAAAAATATTGACACTGCTCACTCTCTTAAAGAGAAAGAAGAAAGGGATAGTTTTCGATTTGTTTTGTGAAGCCAGCATTACACTAATACACAATCTGATCAGACAATAAAAAACCTAGAAATCATAGATGCTCTGTTTCACAAATACAGATACAAATATTCTAAGAAAAACATTGTTACATGAATGAAACCAAGCAAGAAATTAAAAATGAAATTAAACAACAAAGACCAGAGTAGGAAACAACAACCTACAATAGAAATGAACCAATAAAGGACTAATCTCTATAGTGTCTTTAAAAATGTTTCACATCAATATAGGAAAACCACAAATGACCCAAGACAAAAAGAACACTATGAAGAAAAAAAGGGGGGTGCATGGGCGAATAAATATTTGCTAAGCCGTACTTTGAAGAGGGTTATTTCCAGTTTCAGATGAGATACCCACAGGCAGCCGGGAGAGTGGGACCCCAACGGGCAGGACCCCCAGGAGGTGACAGAGGCCTGGCAGTGGGGGACCCGGGGCCGGGGCCGAAGGTGACCCCCTTCTCTTCCCTGGCTGCTCCTCAAGGCTCCTGCCGCTCCCGGGTTCCAGCGCCCTCTCACCGGGTCCTGATCTGGGCTCGCTTTCTCACCGCGGGTCGGGCAGGAGGCCCCGGACCCCAGTCCCGGAGGAAACGGAGGCTTCAGGGCTTCCACGGAGGAGAGAAGGGGAGGGCTCCTCTCCGACCCGGGCTCCTCCAGCGCCCCCTCCTCCCAGCGGGCTCTGAGAGGGCGAGGAGGAGGTCGGTGGCTGGGTTCAAGCCGCACTGCGCCCCGGATTCAAGAAGAAAATGGACTCTGGAGAAGCCCATGTGCATCACAGCGGTCCTGGCTGGATCTGGGATGGGGCTCGGGGAGGGTCNTCTGATTGGATAATATGACCCAATCAGGGCTGGCTGAAAGGTTCCTTCTCGTCCTATCAGAACCAGGGTATAGATGCTGGGGGAGGGACAGGAGCCAGCGCCCCTACCGGAATCGGAAGCTGTGGGTGCAGGCGGGAGACGGCTTTGTAGCCACGTCGCCTTTGGCTTTGCCTCCTGCCATGTCCCTCAGGCTTGGAGAATGTGGCCCCAGACTGAAATGAGGAGAAGGTGGCCCTGCTGAGGGTGAGTCTGGGGAGGCTGGAGGGGGGCTGAGAGGGAGGCGCCTGGGCAAGAGTCTCGGCCTCCGCTGGGAGCAGCGTATTCAGTGTATAATGTGAACAACAGGCAAAATAGGTCTTAACTGTTTGTGTTATCAGTGACAAAGACTTCCGTTCAACCGCAGGCCGCTAGGAGTTATGTTTTGGGGGAGTCGAGAGTTAAACTCGGATTTTTGACTGTGGGGAGTCAAAAGGGTCAGGTGTATTTTAGAGCACTGGTGTGAATCACTTTGGGTCCCACTTGTTGAAAATAGGCATTGACATTTGGAGGCGCCTCCTTGTAGTGAGCAGGTACTACTGATCTCTCTTCCATGTACTGGCCTTTCCCCAGCTTCTGTAGAACCCTGTTTCCTGGAGGTTACTTACATTCTTTAGTCAATTCTTCTCAAATTCTTCTGAAAGTGGGTTTGGAGGAAGGGAAGAGAAACCTGCAGTCTTGGCTGTATTCACGTTTTGGTTCTGATTCCCTTGTGTGGTCCACATTCAGATTGGGATCCTTAATGAAATCCGTGGCTTCAACTCTCCCTGCTTGCCAGCATCACCCAATCATGTATAGTTAATCTCGAACTCCCTTTGCACCACGGACTCCCATCTCCAGGTGTTTAACAGGAATTGGACACTGAGCATGTGATATTTTTCCCTAAACCTGAATGCATCTTCTTTTTTCCATGTTTCCCCATGTGCTTGTCCCCAGCCCAACCACTGGCACCACAAACCTACATGCCTAAAATTCATCCACCTCCTTTGTAATGGCACCCAACCACCACATACAGTCCTTTTAAATGCCTCAGTTCTGCATTTGGAAAATTACACATTTTGACTCTCTTTTCACTTCACTGCCTTTCCATTACTCTAGGCCCTCGTGATTTCTTCATTGTTGGACTAATGAGCTATGGGTGTTTACCCTCCTAGTCCTTTTGCATGCTCCTTAAAACCTCAGGCAGAATAAATGGAAATTAAACTCGTGGGCATTCAAGGACACCCCACGGTTTTCGGGATAAAGTTTGTATGGCTTAGCTTAACGCCCAATGACTTTCACACTCCTCTGTTGATAATTTCCATCTCTTGAAACTTTCTCGAGCAAAAATAACTAACATTTATTAACAACTTGGTGTTTCCAGGAAATACTTTAAGCAATTAAAGTCATAATTAAAGTAACATATGCAAAAACCCTATCAGTACTGCTTTTATACTTAAAGTTTTGTTTAAACATAACCCTGTTTACTTGTTTATGTGTTGTCTGTGGCTGCTCTCATCCTGCAATGGTCGAGTAGAGTATGAAACAGATGATGTGGACCACAGATCCAAACATGTTTACTATTTTGCCATTTTCGGGAAAAGTTTGCTGGATGACTCCTAATCTAGGGGAATGTCTGTGTTACTAGTACAGGACATCTTTGCCAGCCAATGTCAGATAAACAAGTTGATTTTATGGACAATTTGTCATATACATTGTCATATACATACAAGCACCTTTCCAGTTTTTGTAACTATTAACGATTTATTTTCCCATTTAGTTTGCTCCCTGTAACTTTGAGTGGCTCAACCATTCATCCTGTTTTGATTTCTTGATACCACTTACCTTCCTTCCAGATTATTTAATCAGGTGATTTTATATTATACCTTGGTAGGGTCGTGAGCCTCTTGTTTGTTTACGTCTCTATGACCCTCTTTGTTGTATCATAAATTGATTGATGATATGTAAAATGTACATATTCATGGGAAATAGCATTTATTCCAAGTGACAAAACTATTTATAAAATGAGGATTGTAATTATGTGTGATATTTGAATTCTGTACATGTATATTTTTGTCCTTGGATTGGATGCAGAAAAGGGGTTGATTTTGACTTCAGCCATGGTTCTTTCCTCAGAATTCTAAGGTTAGTTGCTTTAGGCATGGGGCTGTAGGATGAACATCCCAAGGTGACAGTCATTGTTGATCCTTACACCTTATTCTTTTTGGGATTTTTAGGAAGTGCATTCATATTTTAAGAGCTGTATTAGTTATAAGAAGAAATAGAATCAATTTTTATTTTAAAATGTTTCAATTTGAAATAATTGTATACTTCAGAAAAATTGAAATAATATTAACAGTATTTTTGCATACCCTTCATCTATCCTTAATGTTAATGTTTAACATAATCATGGAACAATTATTAAAGCTGAAAAACTCATACTGAGTCAGTACAGTCAACTAATCTTCAGAGCGCATCTGAATTCTCCCTCCGGTACCCATTTTCTGTCCTCAGTGCATGTAGTTCTCATTTTTCCTCAGGCTCCTCCAGTTTGCATAATTTCCTCATTATTTCTTTTGCATTCGTGACCTTGATACTTTTTTAAAATCATATTTATTTTGTAAATATTTTGTAGACTGCACTTCCATTTGGGTTTGTGGAATGTTTTGTCATGAAGTAACCTTCCATCTAATCATGAGGAAACATCAGACAAACCCAAATGGAGGTACAGTCTATGAAATATATATGATTCATGTGGCAGGAATGCCACAGAAGTAATGTTACATACTTCTCAGTGCGTTTTATCAGATGGTATGTGATGTTGCCATTACTGGTGATGTTAATCTTGGTACGGTGGTGGCTGCCAAGTATTTTTCCCTTTTTAGCTGAAATGTATCTTATGGGGAGACATTTAGAGATATCCAAATATCCTGTTTGATATCATATTCTCCCCCATTAATCCTAGGACCCATGAGTAGATTTTTACCTACAGCAGTTATTACGGTAGAGGTTGCCTGATGATTTCTTTCCATCATTCCTTCTGTATTTATTTGGAATGTTCTAGTAGGAAACAGCAGTTGCTTCTACAGCACTTGTTTATTCAATTATTTATATTATTATGGACTCATGGCAGTTTTGTGCATTCTTTGGATTATGATCCAATGCTAATATTATTTATTTTGTTTTCAGGTTGTGTCAACTGTTGGGGTGATCAGACCCAACACCAGGCCCATGGGGGCTATGAAGTCTGGCGTAGTCAAAGGAATGAGAAAACACAAGTTAAGAGAGAAAGTGGGACCATGGGGCCAACACTAGTGTGGAGGCTGCAAAGGCCCCGAGTTCTGGGAGCCTATTTATTGGTGATCAAACAAAGAAACAGGTGGTGAGGATGTGGAGGTTGAAAGGAAGCGGTGTATCAAGTGAATGAGCTACAGTTGTGATGGTTTAGCATTTTCTTTGAAACATATGGCTACTTGAGATAAAGGGAGTGCTAGAAGCAAGGAGTTAGCAATTCTAGACACATTCCAAAGGCTACCAGGAATTTTAGATCCTGGACCCTGGACATGTTCCAAGCCCTGCCTCAGCTTCTCTTCCAACCCTCAGCTTTTCTCCCAGCACTCAACACTGGCCATTGAGAACCCCTTCAGGTTGGCACCTGTTGCCTTTTGATGTGCTGTCAACATTTGTGAGTTCTTCCTTATTTTTAGCATCACAAAGCATTCCAGGCTTATCATACATCTTCCCTGACTTCAGCCCTGAAATTAACCCTCTTTCTAGGGAGCCCTGGTTCATTAACTGGAGAATGGTACTAGAAACCATGATCTGAGCACTAGGTGTGCTCATTAGCATTGGAATGTCATTTACTCTAGGATCTCTCCATTGACAGAGCTAGGAACTGTACGTTGGTGTACTTACACATGCATTAACATTTGTCTATACCTGTCTGACTGCGTACCTACCTACCTACTTATAAAAACCATGAGTTCTTATTGTGGCCTTTGATTCCATTCTAACACCACCAAGTTTATTCTAGCTTTTCCTTCTTTGTAACTCCTAACAGTGAGAAAATTGACTTTTATTTTCCAAGATATGTTCACTTGTTTGTTCCTGGTGTGTGTGTGTGTGTGTGTGTGTGTGTGTGTGTGTGTGTATGCATGTGTATAGTAGATTGAGAATTGTGAAATTGTATGCTTGAGAAATAAATTTACTAATTAGAAGATAGTATTTGTGGGACATTTTTTTTTGTCTTTAGCTTTCAACAATGAAAATAGAGTTTTCCAGAGTTACTTACGCTACTTATGTTCTTCTCCACCTTTTTCTGTGTGCTCATGTTATTAGATTTCCTTTTATTAGATGCCTATTTCATTAGATTCCCTTTTATCCTTTTTAGATGTCTTATGCACAAATGAGCAGATAACATGTATAATTTTTAATATCCCCTCTCATTATATGAAGTTCAGCCTATACCACATGTGTGTGTGTGTGTATATATATATATATATATATACACACACATTCTCGCTCTGTATTTTGCAATTTTCTTTCCACTTAACAATATAGCCTATATTTTAGAACATATTTAAACTTACTTTCATCTTAGCATGCTGTGATAGCAAGCATTTTCATTATTTTTCAGCCATGGAATTTTGTCTATAAAATATTCACTTCAGAAATGTAAAAGTAAAGCATCAACGTTAACAGAAACACTGTCTTTTTGAGGGTTTTCTTTTTTTTCTTTTCTTTTTTTTTCGAGACAGAGTCTCACGCTGTTGCCCTGACTGGAGTGCATTGGCGTGATCTCCACTCACTGCAACCTCCACCTCCCAGGTTCAAGCAATTCTCCTGCCTCACTTTCCCCAAGTAGCTGGGACTACAGGCGTGTGCCACCACACCCGGCTAATTTTTGTATTTTTAGTAGAGACGGGATTTCACCATGTTGGCCAGGCTGGTCTCGAACTTCTGACTTCAGGTGATCTGCCCACTTCGCCCTCCCAGAGTGCTGGGATTACAGGCATGAGCCACCACACCCAGCCGAGGTTTTGCTTCTTAAAACTTAACATTTTGGGGTCACTCAGATATTTTCCCACTGTAAGACTTATGTCAAAGTAGTATAATTTTTTGGTAGTAATTTAAATGTCTTTATTTATAAATGCACATTTATGTTTCATTTCTAGCTGGTTGCAGTGTTTGATGAGCAAGATCTACATCATGGAGGTGATGACACCAGTGCCAGCTCCATGCATAGCCAGAGCCTAGAGAGATTTAATAGTGCTAGTGAGCTTGGCACCAACAATATCTCACTCAGCCTTTCAGTCTGATCAAGCAGCAAGTGAAATTGAGGTCACATCTTCAGTACTTCATGCAAGTAAGTAAAAGCTCTTTCTTCTTTGCATACTTCATTTTTTTTTTTTTTTTTTTTTTTGAGATGGAGTCTTGCTGTATTGCCCAGACTGGAATGTAGTGGTGTGATCTCGGCTCACTGCCACCTCTGCCTCCCAGGTTCAAGCAATTCTCCCTGCCACAGCCTTCTGAGTTGCTGGGATTACAGGCAGCTGCCGCCATGCCTAGCTATTTTTTGGGTATTTTTAGTAGAGATAGGGTTTCTTCATGTTGGGCAGGCTGGTCTCGAACTCCTTACCTCAGATGATCTGCCCACCTCGGCCTCCCGAAGTGTTGGGATTACAGGCATGAGCCACCGCACCTGGCCACTTCATCTTCATTTGAAGGATGCAAAGTTTTGTCATCCATTCTTTCTTCTGCAAATGCAAAGAATTCATTTCTTAAACAGATAATAGAATTTGTTACCTGTTTTTTTCCAGAATTCAGTTTAGAACCTTGGCAAATGTCTTGCAAGAGAAGTAGGCACATTAAAGTCACATTTTAATGAATTAAACTTACTTTAGTCAACTTTTCATGGCAGGGCAGGGTCCATCAAGGCAGGGGATAGAGAAATATTTAAACACTGGTATGGTCCAAGTCCCAACCGATTTTAGTGTATGTGCTGCTGAAGTGAGCACCCAAGTCCCAACCAATCTGAATGAACCATTCTACCATACCCAGCCAGTATTAATATTATTCATAATAATATCTTAATAAATGATGAAAATTCAGTAAATAAAAAATGAATATAAAATACCTAAACATAAGTGTGTCGTAAAACACTAGTTGAGGGTTCTAAACATACCAAGAGTAACTGTTTCAAGTCGCTTTCAAGCATTGTAATTTGTACAACCAAAAGGAAATATATCCTAATGAAAGCATGAATTGCCAAACAAGGACCCTAGAACTGTTTTTTGTTGGTATTGTTCATCTTCAATCTGTAGATCGGTATTATAGGATGAAGCAGATGAGGAGCAATAGTACTTTAATTCTGTCATTCCTGGTGTCATTGAGGACCTAGGATTCTTAGTATAGAACAAAGAGGATACAGATAGAAGTTACAAAGTAGTAAACAACTACTTTATAGTCCTCAATTTGGATAGGACAAGTCATCATGGATTCATGATATGTTTTTTTTTCTTTACAACCTACATTTTATTGATTTTATAGCAGGAAATTAGAATGGAGAAGATTAAAAACTTAAAGACATTGAACTGTCCCAGAATGATAACTTTAGAACTTGAATGAATTCAGAAATCTGAAAATTTAATGAATTTAAGTTATATTGTGGAAATTTCAAATTGCTTTAGAACTGGATTTAGTCCATGTCTTTCAGTATCTCAGTGTGTTGTGGTTTCACAGACCTATGACAATACACAGAAATATTTGATACTTACAGGTTGCTATTTATAGATTTTCTTCTTGTTATTTGGTTTGAAAGTACATATGTATTGGTTATTGGCCATCAGTAATAATTTCTTGAGCTCATGATTGATGCAAAGCATTGTGCTAGGAGTTATGTTGGATACACAGAGGTTTAGAACTATGATCCTGTCTTTAAGGAGTTTGCCATCCAGTTAGGTAGGACTGATGGGAGTTCCCCCCTTCACCATTTGCACATTTTGTGCTGAGAATTTACTGATCACCTGAAGTATATCACAAAAACTGCTATGCATTTTCTGTGTGTTAACTCATGTAATCATCAAAATAAATAGTCTGTAAAGGAAACTGAAACTCAGAGGCATAGTTTAACTTGATTCGTGTCATGATATGTTTTAACTCTCAAAAAAAAAAAAAAAAAAAGAGAGAACCCAGAAGGAAGGAGAACTCCTGTATGTATTCACAGAAAAGGGCACGAATCAAGGACCAACTTAGTAAGGCAATATTTCTCATATCCAGGCTATATTCTGGAAATAACAATTTTTTATAAAAAAGAGATCAGAGTTTCTTGGAGAAATGCCTGAATTTAGGTCTGGATAGAAAATGTATGAGATGATTCTCAATCTCCCTGACATATCATAAAATAAGGATGCTATGAAACATAACTAGGGTATACCAGAGGGCCTAGGAGACGACACGATGCTCCTACTGTCCAAAAACAGGACAATTGGAACATCAATTAGTATAGTAACAGCAATAAATGCATGGATTTGTAATTATAATAAATAAGTTTACAAGCAAGAGAAAGGCTGCCAGTTATCCAATTTATTATTTGGAAAGCTGATAAGGGAATAATTCATCTAGTCTGCATTTCCTGTGTGGGTGGTGTCACTGGATGACTAACAGATCAAGGGGAAGTCACTTTTTATGTAAGTATTTCGGTGAATAAATGAAAGTACAATGATAGCATTAGAATATTACTATTTTGCAACTCCTGGTGAAATAAGAGATCTAGGGATTGATCATTGTATGAAAGGACAATAAAAATTGGGGACCCAATTTACTATGCCGAAAGAAAAAAATGAAGCTGAAAGCTGAGTCATGCAAGAAGCCGCCTTTCCTTGGCTTTGCAAGCAGCTGCAGATAGGAGTTTAAACATTTCCACAGGTAGCTACCCTGTTCATCTTACCTAATCAAGTGCTGATTTATTGAGTATAAGATCAGTACATAATTGACTGTTTCCCTACCTGCTCCTTTTCTCTTGCAACATGAGGATCACCACACACTTCCTGTTTCCTCTCTAGGTCACTTTTCTTTTTTAAATATTGAAGCCTTCAAAATCATCTTTGGAGAAAATCACAGACCACAGACTGTTTCTGTGATTCTGTGTTTATTTCTTCTGAGCATGTTCTTAACCTTGGCAAAATAAACTTCTATCTTGATTGAGACCTGGCTCAGATACTCTGGTTTTACAATTGCTATGGTCTTAATGTATCCCTCAAAATGTATGTGTTGGAACTCTAATCCCTAAGACAGCAGTGTTGGGAGCTGCAGCCTAATGGAGGTGTTTAGGTAAAAAAGCCATGTATTTTTTGGAAAAACTGATAAAGGAGAGAATAAATTATTTATCTATTCTGCATTTCCCATATGTGGGTGGTATCGACTACACTATAGTAGATAAGGGGGATGTTACTTTTTATATACATAAAAAATAGCTAGGTCTTATGTAAATATAACAAGAGCTTGAAGGATTGGGTTTACTTTTTGTCACTCTTCTGTCATGTGAGCACATCACATGCATCCTCTCTCCCTTTCACCTGCCTCCCTGTGAGTATGTAGTAGGATTGCCTGCTCCAGAGGCCTCTTGATTTTGGACTTCCAAGCCTGCAGAACTGTGAGAGAATAAATTTCTGTTCTTTATGTGTTACATAGGTTCAGGAACTCTGCTATAGTAACAGAACACTCCCAACTGGAGTTCTTCAGCACACCCCAGTCCATCCCTTCACTACCCCCTGACCTGTGCAGTCTTACATGCCTTTATATCAAAAGCCACAGCTAACCCAGAGGGCTTCAACTCTGCCCTGCCTGACTTCCTAGGAAGCCCCACTCTCCAACCATCCTGATCAGAACACTGTCTGAAGGTTCTCTCTAACCATTTTAAAAAGAAGAGAAATTTGTCTGACAGAGAGGTTCTGGTGAGGAGGCCAGCTTCCACATCAGAGGGTGATGGCAGTTTGGGCTGGACCGGGATAAAACAGTGCTGTCCCGGGGCTAGCCATGTGATAAGGGGCTCCAGAAAGTACAGTGATGGTCCCCTGGGAGGCTTTCTCCTCTCCTGTCTGCAGGTTCCTGGTGAAAGGACCTATTGGCCACTAGGGTGTCTGAATATGTGTTTGCATGTGTGTATGTGTGTGTCTTTTGTGTTTGTGTGTCAGAGTGATGTGTGTGTTCTTGGCTTGATTTCTTTCAGCATGAAGCCCACTGTTTTGCTGAATGTATCTCACTGTTTCCTGAAATTCAATGCATTCAGCTGACTCAAGGGTCCTGGGGCCTCACTGTGTCATATTTGCACAAGCCTAGTGTCTGTGCAGACTGTATGCTGGAGTTCAGTTGTCAGACCCTTTTGATCCCTTATCCTAACCCTGTAATAGAAAAGCCATTTCATTCAATGGAATAGAAACCCAGATCTAATGGAGAGATGGTCTAATCTGCCATACATTGGAGCACTATCCAGTGATTTTGTTTTTGTGGCATTGGTGGAAATTTCCAGGTCCTCTAGATGGTGGGCAGAGACCTCACTTTTTAAGAAACTCCCCACTCCACCCCTGCCAATGAGGACACTGCTTGATGACATTCCTGTTAATGTTAAGTAGAAGAGATCGTTTCTTTTCTTTTCTTTTTCTTTTTTTTTTTTTTTTGAGATGGAATTTTGCTCTTGTTGCCTAGGCTAGAGAGCAATGGCCCGGTCTCCGCTCACTACAACCTCTGCGTCCCAGGTTCAAGTGATTTGCCTGCCTCAGCCTCCCAAGTAGCTGAGATTACAGGGGCACACCACCACATTCTGCTAGTTTTTTTAATTTTTAGTTGAGATGAGGTTTCACCATGTCGGTCAGGCTGGTCTCGAACTCCTGACCTCAGGCAATTCACCTGCCTCAGCCTCCCAAAGTGCTGGGATTATAGGCATGAGCCACCACGCCTGGCCAAGAGATCATTTCTTGATGTTGAATTTCAGGTCAGGAAGCCAGCTCCTGCATATCAGGGTGGCGGTGCTTGGGCTGAGACAGGTCTAGACAGCACTGTCAGAAAAGGAGCTCAAGGAAGTAGCTGTGAAAGGGCCCTGGGATGTTTTCTTCTCCTCTCTCTGCAAATGTCCTGGAGGGACATCCTGTTAGTCACTTTGCGGGGTGTCTGTGTGTGTGTGTGTGTGTGTGTGTATGTGTTCACTTGGTTTTGTTTATGTTTTTGTTTTTCTTCATGAAGTCTGCAGACTTGCCAAAGGTACCTTGATGTTTTCTGAAAGCAGAGTCAATGACCACATTCCAGGGACTGAGTCCTCAAATCTGTGGTATTTGCTAAGGACAGGTGTATACCTGCAGACAGTGTGATGGGTTTCAGGCCAAGGAACACTAGTTTCTGTGCCCTGTTTCTATGTTAAAAAGACATTTCATTCAACTGGATAACGGTAATTCTGGAGGAGAAAAGGTCTACTCTGCCATAGGATGGGATAGCAGCCTGCAGTTCAGA
>NW_016817975.1:0-978 GCF_001698545.2 Rhinopithecus bieti | reverse complement strand
ACTCCTGGCCTCAAGTGATCTACCTGTCTCAGCCTCCCAGTGCTGGGATTACAGGCATCAGCCATGGCACCCAGCCCAAAATAAATTGTCTAAATTGATCAAGACCTGTCTCAGATATATTTTGGTTTATACCTTCTGCTATGATTGGAAGCTTCCTGAGACCTCACCAGAAACAAACAGCCAATACTATGCTTCCTGTACAGCCTGCAGAACTGTGAGCAAATACATCTCTTTTCTTTATTAATTATCCAGTTTCAGGCATTCTTTGAGTACAATGAAGAAAGGACTAATACAAAAGACTCAAGATTCCCCTTTATTTGGCCAGGCACAGTGGCTCACGCCTGTAACCCCAGCACTTTGGGAGGCCAAGGTGGGCAGATTGCTGGAGTCCAGGAGTTTGAGACCATGGCAAAACCCTGTCTCTACTAAAATACAAAAATACTAAATACCAAAATACAAAAATTAAGGCCGGGCACGGTGGCTCACACTTGTAATCTCAGCATCTCAGCACTTTGGGAGGCCAACGTGCGAGGATGACTTGAGGACAGGAATTTGAGACCAACCTGGGAAACGTAGTGAGACCCCCATCTCTGCAAAAAATAAAATTAAGGGACCCCCATCTCTGCAAAAAATAAAATTAAGGTTGGGCACAGTGGGTCACGCCTGTAATCCCAGCACTTTGGGAGGCCGAGGCAGGCAGATCACAAGGTCAGGAGTTCGAGACCAGCCTGGTCAATATGGTGAAACCCCATCTCTAGTAAAAATACAAAAAAATTAGCTGGGCATGGTGGCGCGCACCTGTAGTCCCAGCTACTCAAGAGTCTGAGAGAGGAGAACCACTTGAACCCAGGAGGCAGAGGTTGCAGTGAGCTGAGACTGTGCCACTGCACTCCAGCCTGGGCCACAGAGAAAGACTCTGTCTCCAAAAAAAAGAAAAAAAGAAAAAGAAAGAAGGGGCAGCCTGGTAGGAAGATGTGA
>NW_016817974.1:0-339 GCF_001698545.2 Rhinopithecus bieti | reverse complement strand
CTTACATTCCCAATAACAGTGTATAAGAGCTCCCCTTTCTCCACATCCTTGCCAGCATCTGTCATTTTTTTTTGTCTTTTTGTTAATGGTCATTTTAACTGGGGTGGGATGAAATCCAATTTTTGACTGTTACAAAACAGAACTACCATGATTTTTCTTGCTAATGTACATAAACACAGATATCTCTAGGGGATTTATGTAGAATTCTGGTTTATGGAAAATGAGCACCTTCAATTTAATTGAATGATGCCTAACTTTTCCTAATGGCATGTACCAATTCACACCCTTACTAGCCAGGTTTAACAGTTCCAATTGCTCCACCTAGTGGTCAACACTTAG
>NW_016817973.1:0-743 GCF_001698545.2 Rhinopithecus bieti | reverse complement strand
ATTTTGTGATATCCAGTGTTTTAAACCTTTTATATTTAACAAACTTTCCAAAATCAAATTATGAAGTATGTCTTTTCTGACCTAATTAATCTTTTAGATATTATGTCCTCTAAAGCCCAAAAATGACACACTTGATTTATTTGGTATAAAAATCATAAAAGAAACACTCAAATATGAAATGGTATTTGGCTTTCTTTGTGCTATATTTGTGTAAATGTGTTATAAGTCATAATTCTAATATAACTTATTTATGGTACCAGTAATAATTATGTTAAATTATTGTGTGCCACAAAAGTAACATATTTCCTTGTCAATTTTGTCTTTACCTGTGGCTAACCTAAGACTTTGTAATACACAGACAATTGTTGTCTTGCTTTGATCCTCTTTAAATGGTGATTTTATAATCAGCTGTAAAACTCTAACAGATGTTCTTAAATGCAGGTTTCTGATAACTTTGAAGATTGTGACATTAGAATGAAGGGAAATAACTTTCAGGACTCTCATGGAGAGCTGATATGTCCATGAATATCAAGCAAAACAGGAGTTAACTGAATGGACTGAACTAAGAGAAAATGAAGGCCAGGTGTGGTGGCTCATGCCTGTAATCCCAGCACTTTGGGAGGCCGAGGCAGTGGATCACCTGAGGTTGGGAGTTCGGGACCAGCCTGACCCATATTGAGAAACCCGTCTCTACTAAAAATACAAAAATTAGTTGGGCATGGTGGCGCATGCCTGTAATCCCA
>NW_016817972.1:0-694 GCF_001698545.2 Rhinopithecus bieti | reverse complement strand
ATATATACTTTTTTTTTTTCCCCGAGACGAAGTCTCCCTCTGTTGCCCAGGCTGGAGTGCAGTGGCGCAATCTCGGCTCACCACAACCTCCGCCTCCTGGGTTCAAGTGATTCTCCTGTCTCAACCTCCCTAATAGCTGGGACTATAGGCGCCCGCCACCACACCCGGCTAATTTTTGTATTTTTAGTAGAGATAGGGTTTCACTGTGTTGGCCAGGCTGGTCTCAAACTCCTGACCTCGTGATCTGCCCGCTTCCGCCTCCCAAAGTGCTGGGATTACGGGCGTGAGCCACCGCACCCGGCCAACTTTGTATATATTTCATCTTTAGATATACCAGAAAAAACAGGTGGCCATTACGAAGGTGGTATTCCATCCCAAGGTTTGTTGAAGATGTCATTTTTTGAATGATGGTTTTCAGATAGCACTTTGTTACGGATTGCGTTGGTTACTTGTATTTTTGGGGGTGTGCAATCATAATTCAGGTATTTACAAAAAGAAAACAAAAGTATTCCCAAGTTACCTACATTTTAATGTTTTTTAAAACTTCTTTTAAAGTATAAACTTTCCCAGTGTTTTCACAGAACTCCTCTATCTTCAAAACCAAATAGAAAATAGAACCGAGTTGAATGTAGGAACTTTTGCGTTGCTCGTCACAGCAAAGATCACATTCAGTTGCACAATATGTGAAAGACAA
>NW_016817971.1:0-2355 GCF_001698545.2 Rhinopithecus bieti | reverse complement strand
ATCAACACATTTGGTGTCAGAAGTGCTGTCTGTGTCAGTTTTTTTTTTCTTTTACCTTCCTTCCCCAGCTCACAAATTTCCCCCTCCATGATGCATTTCCTGAATTTCCCTGCCTGCCTCGCCGACACTGCTCTCCACTATACTCACATCTGTGTATATATGATATATGTCTGTGTCACATCTAGTATATGAGTTGGAATTAGGCTTGGCTGAATATAACAAGAAATCTGGGCCAGGTACAGTGGCTCACACCTGTAATCCCAGCACTTTCAGAGTCTGAGGCAGGCAGATCACTTAAGGTCAGGAGTTCAAGACCAGCCTGGCCAATACGGCAAAACCCTATCTCTACTAACACTACAAAAATTAGCCAGGTGCAGTGGTGGGCACCTGTAATCCCAGCTACTTGGGAGGCTGAGGCAGGAGACTTGCTTGAGCCCAGGAGATGGAGGTTGCAGTGAGCTGAGATCTTACCACTGCACTCTAGCCTGGGTGACAGAGCAAGACTGAAAAGAGAGAGAGAGAGAGAAAGAGAGAAAGAGAGAAAGAGAGGAAGAGAGGAAGAAAGAAAGAAAAGAAAGAAAGAAAGAAAGAAAGAAAGAAAGAAAGAAAGAAAGAAAGAAAGAAAGAAAGAAAGAGAGAAAACCAACAAATGCAAATGCTACGCTTACATAAGATAGAGGTTTATTTAAATATCATATTAAACAAGGCCAGAGGTAGGGCTTCCAGGACTAGTAGAGCAGCTTTACAACACGACCCATCTACCCAGCTTCTTCCACAGTTCTCTACCATCCCTAGCATGTGGATCCCATCCTCAAATATGCCACGTGGTTTAACATGCTAGCAGGAGCAGATTAACATGGTCAGATTTCCAGTTACATGTAAGCCTCATATAAAGAAGTATTCCCAGAAATTCCTCCTGAAAACTTTTTCTTATACCTCTGTATTAGGTCCCCAAGGCTTCTGTAATAACATGTAAAAACTAGTTTTTTAAAAAATAACAGAAGTCTATTTTCCCACAGTGATGGAGGCTAGAAGTTCAAAATCAAGGTGTCAGCAGAGCTATGCTCCCTCTGAGATTCTGGGTGGAATCCCTCCTTTCCTCCTTTGAGGGCCACCCTCAGCAGCTCAATGCTCGACATTCCTTCCTTGCATGTTCCTTCCTTGCAGCTGCATCACAAAGATCACTGCCTCTGTCATTACATAGTGTTCTTCCTTTGTTTGTGTCTTCACATGGCATTCTCTGTGTCTCATCTCCTCTTGTTATAAAAACAGCAGCCATTGGATTGAGCTCCCGCACTCCAAAATGACCTTATTTTATTACAACTGCAAAGACCTTATTTCCAAACAAGGTAACATTCCAAAGTACTAGAGTTAAGGAATTCAGCATATTCTTTTGAGGAACACAAGTCAACACATAAGAACCTCGCTAGGCAGGATTAGTTGCATGGCTGTAACAATCTGCAATCAAGAGGGGAAATGTCATCTTTAGCTAGATACATTGCCATCCCAAATTAACCTGGTGCTATTACTAAGGGAGAAGAGAATAGATATTGATTCCCTATCTTAACAAATAGTATTTGTCATTGAGCAAGCACATAGAAACACCCAGCACCGTGTATAGCATATAATAGACCCTCACTAAATACCTTTTTAATGGACAAGTGAATGAGTGTTCTAGAATTATGTTGATAAGAACAGAGCACAACATAATGGGATAAATTTATAAAGTACAATACCCTGTAAAGTCCCATCTCAAAATTGAAAATGCAGACTTCATCTAGAGAAGATATTCTTCATAAACCTTGGAAGCACTATAACAATCTGGAATAAAGAGCCTGTCAAATTCCAACCCCATTTGCCCAGAAACTGAAAACACTACAAGCCATGATCAAGGAGTCAGAGGGCTTTCTGTCCATACACTACCAATAGGCATTAAACCTTAGCAGTGGTTGGGCTTGTCCAGATGAACACACAAGGACCAAAAGTAAAGGTTTCAAGCAGGAGACCCAGGAGACAAATGCAACTCGAGGAGGTCCTTGGTGTGCTCCAATGATTTTGTTCGTGTTTTTAATTTATTGCCTACTTTTAAACATGGTGAGATTTCAGATAGAAATACAAATTTCCAATTTAAACCCTGAGGATCTGGTAATATTTAACCTATATAAAAACAATAGCAATTATAGGCTGAGTCTGAGCAGCGGATGTCTACTTCAGATGGGGCAAGCATTTCCTGTTTTTTTTTAATGGCCCCTCTCACAAATGTATGCCTTTTTCTTGAACTCTGAAGGCATTTGACTAAAGTCATCTAGAATATTCAATGTAGGTGATTTGCATATATGAAAATATCATCAACTT
>NW_016817970.1:13442-16292 GCF_001698545.2 Rhinopithecus bieti | reverse complement strand
TCTGGGCAGCGGGCGACGGAGGACGCAGCCGTACATGACATGGTGTGCCACCAGAGCAGGCCGGAGCCTGCGCCCAGAAGAGTGAGGTTTTAATCATGAGAGGAATCTGTCAACGTGGAACTCTCTGGGTTTTATTATGAATAAAGAAGTTTTTTTCAAAATGGAGTCAGTTTTGTCTTCTTGGTCTCCTTTTTTTTTTTTCTTTTTTTTGAGGCGGAGCGTCTCTCCCGTCGCCCAGGCTCCAGTGCAGTGGCTCCATCTTGACTAACTTCAACCTCCGCCTCCCGGGTTCACACCATTCTCCTGCCTCAGTCTCCTGAGTAGCTGGGACTACAGGCGCCTGGCACCTCGCCCAGCTAATTGCGTTTGTATTTTTAATAGAGACAGGGTTTCTCCGTGTTAGCCAGGATGGTCTCAATCTGACCTCGTGATCTGCCCACCTCAGCCTCCCAAAGTGCTGGGATCACAGGCGAGCGCCACCGTGCTCGGCCTGGGCTGGCTAATTTTTTTGTATTTTTAGTAGAGACGGGATTTTCCCAGGTTGATTAGGCTGGTCTTGAACTCTCAACCTCTGGTGATCCACCGGCCTGGGCCTCCCAAAGTGCTGGGATGACAGACCCAGCCAGCCCAGATGATTTTTAAAACGAGTCAGAGATTTCGGGTTAGTCTTGTTTTCCAGGAATAAAGTACTATTTTTAATTGTCAAGAAAGTAGCAGAGGGTGTGGCCCTGTGACATATCCGGCTGAGTCTGCCCAGGGCCCTACTCAGCCACCAGGGTTTTGCAGGATTTATGCTGCCGGTTGCAGAGAAAATGTCCCTGAGTGAGGGCGCTGTGATGGCCCCACCTGCCTCCTGTAATCGCGTGGCTGTGGGATTCGGGGCCAGGAATTCGGGTTCCTGTGCTGCCGGCACACAGCCCTGTGCTTCTCCCTTGGGTGGAGAGAGGGTGGGGGCAGCCCCGTGCATCTCCCGCTAGAGGAGAGAGGGAGGGTGGGGCAGGCACGCCAGTGCAGTGTCTCTGCTGCAGGTGGCTGCGCTGACCCTGCTGGCTGTCCAGTTAAAATCAGCCAAGAATGCGACAGACGCCGGGCCTGCATCATCGAGGCTGGGCTGTTGAAGCCGTCCCTGGTGAGGGAGAAGTCTCGCATCACGGTGCTGGAGGTGCTGCAGCACCCCTTCCAGGTAGTAGCGCAGGCCTGGCCCTCCCTGCGTGAGGTTCCTGGCTGAGTTCCTCTACCCCACGAGCAGAGCCCACCCATGCACACACTCCTGTCTGCACACACCCTCCTGTCCCTTCCCTTTCCCCGGATGACTGGCACTCGCACGCTGCTTTATGCCAGTCCTGGTCCTCTGATGCACAGTGGCGGTCCGGCTCTGGTCAGTGTCTCCTGCACTCCTGGGCCCCTGAGCCACAGTGGTGGTCCAGCTCCAGTCGGTGTCTCCCCACACAGTAGCTCTTGCTGAGGGGTGGGCGCTGTCAGTAGGGACGGGCACCACGTGGTCATCCCCATGGCAGGTCCCGTCGTAGCAGCCGTGTTGTGGGAGGATGGTGTGTTGTTGCCCCTTTACCCTGTGAGATGAATCCTGCCTCTGGGAGGCACAGCCGGGACGGGGTGCGGGACCCACTCAGCTGTCCGGGAAGCGTCCCCCGCCCTGTGCTTCCTCCAGGCATCCTGGTGCACTCCCGAGCACAGTGCCCAGTGGGCGTCCCCTTGCCCAGACCCTGACCCACAGGTGCCTCCCCTTGTGGACTCCACGCCTTTCACTGGCACTGGGATGGAGAGTGACCTGTACATGGCAGAAGGGCTGGACCTGAGGTGTCTGAGGCAACACCAAGGGCCCCAGTCCCAGCATCTCCAGCCTCCGTGTGCTGGACGCCAAGCCCTGTGCCAGGAGGACAGGGAGGTGGGGGCAGGGGTGGCCTTGGTGCCCCACGTGGGGCAGTGGCTGCCTCTGCCCTGGAGATCTATAAGGGTCACGGTCTGTGGTGCAGTATGACCCGGGGGCACTGCCTGGCCGCGGCTGAGACACACAGCGGGTCTGCAATTCCCCGGCCTCTTGGGAGCTGCCCTTGGTCAGCCATCAGTGGGGCTTGGCCTTAGACTTTCTATTATTAAACAGTCATCGAGAAACAGCAGTCCTGTGGGCGCAGGCAGGGCTGTGGCAATGCAGGGGCCGCTCCCGGTGTCCACACGGATGCTGGGCTCTGCCGTTGTGCGGGAAGCCTGTGTTTCACCCTGAGGCTGTCCTGGTGCCCATGGTTTGGGCCCTCCGCACCTCGGGGACCTGGAGTGCGTAAGGGGTGGGGGGGTACCCATGGCGGCCTCCCTTAGCTCCCTCTCTCCTCACTAGGCCACGGCATATGTCTCCGAGAACGGTGTCCTCACCGAGGCCGTGATGGACGCCTGCGTGTGGTACGCCATCCAGCAGTACTGACAGATGATATGCTGGCTGAAGGCGGAGGGGCCTGGGTGCAGGTTCGAGCGCCCCTTCTCCTAAGTCCTAGGCAATACCCACACCTCATGGTCCTGGCAGCGGACCCCTCCTCCCCCTGCCTTGCTGGCCCCTGCACATTTAGGATATGCTCCTGGGTGGGGCATGGGCTGTTCCCAGGGCCTCTGTACACCAGGATGTCTTGTGGTGGGGGTTGATCATTCTGCCCCCAGGACAAACCTCTCTTATGGGCACTGGCTAGGGAGGGGCAGGCCTCCGTCCTGCTCCCCAGGAGACTCTTGAGAGACACATTTTCCATCTGGCTCAGAGGGGAAGAAGGCGGCTTTGCAACCCAGCCCCTGCCCAGGCCCCTGAGAGGGTGGGTGCCGGCTGAGCCCCAGGGCAGCAGGAGCGGG
>NW_016817970.1:0-11034 GCF_001698545.2 Rhinopithecus bieti | reverse complement strand
GGCTCACTGTGTTATATGCAAATTTTCAGGGTCGCAAAAGAAGTAGCACTGAAATGTACATTTTCTCAGCTGGGATATTTACTTCTATAGAAGGGGCGTCTCATAGATGGAGCAATGGCAAGTGCTTGGAAAAGGGAGGGGAAGGTTTTATTCCTGACGCAGGTAGCGCCTACTGCTGTGTGGTTCCCTTATTGGCCAGGGTTAGACCTCACAATCTACATCCGATTGCCTTTTTTTTTTTTTTTTTTTTTTTTTTTTTTTTTTTGAGATGGAGTCTTGCTCTGTCACCCAGGGTGGAGTACAGTGGTGCGATCTCGGCTCACTGCAAGGGCCACCTCCTGGGTTCACGTCATTCTCCTGCCTCAGCCTCCCGAGTAGCTGGGACTACAGGTGCCCACCACCGCGCCTGGCTAAATTTTTTGTATTTTTAGTAGAGATGGGATTTCACCCTTAGCCAGGATGGTCTCGATCTCCTGACCTCGTGATTTGACCACCTCGGCCTCCCAAAATGCTGGGATTACAGGCGTAAGCCACTGCGCCCGGCCACATTCTTTTAAGCTGTCTAAAAAAAAAGTTATAGGCCCTTTACCTGTTCCTTACTGTATATTAAATATTGGGGTAAGATTCTGGGTTCGGGGCATGGATTCTTTAATCCTCTTTATGATTAACTCCCTGAGGCCCTGCATATTTTCTCAATGGGCCACCTCACCTGGATAGAAGATTTTTTTTTCTTTTTTTGAGACGGAGTCTCACTCTGTCAGCCAGGCTGGAGTGCAGTGGCACAATCTCGCCTCACTGCAAACTCTGCCTCCCAGGTTCACGCCACCATCTTCCTGCCTCAGCCTCCCGAGTAGCAGGGATTACAAGTGCCCGCCACCATGCCTGGCTGATTTTTTGCATTTTCAGTAGACATGGGGTTTCACTGTGTTAGCCAGGATGTTCTCCATCTCCTGACCTCATCATCCGCCCACCTGGGCCTCCCAAAGTGCTGCGATTATGGGTGTGAGCCACCACGCCTGGCCAAAGATGTTTATGGTAAAATTTTGTGATGGGAAAACTGTCATTCCAGAAAAATTTGAGACCTAATGCTTAGGCCTCAGCGGCTTGGAGAATACTTACTTCTGTCCCATAACACCCAACTGTCGACCTATGTTAGTTTCCCACTAGGAACAAAATGTAACTGGGGACGCTGTCCTACGCTTGCCCTCATCACCCTGGGCGTGTTGGCTGGTATCCGATTCTTATGGATTCCCGTTCTTGCCTGCAGGTGCCTGATAGCAGATCAGTGACAATAGACATTGGAAGCTTAGGAAAAGCATTTGTAAGGTGAAGAAATAGAGGACCCTTTAGCCATCGCCTGACTTTCCGTTGAATTGTGAAATTGTCTCCTCCCGTCCACGTGGGATGGACTTCCTGATGTGCCCCTCCAAGACCGTCGCTGGGGGATAAAACCCCACAAATGCTCCAGCCTCTGTGCTGGGGATGGGGCCTCATCATGCCAGGACTGACAGGAAAGGAAGATGGTGAGGCAGTGTGGGGAAAAGAAAGATCAGACTGTTACTGTGTCTATCTAGAAAGGAGTATAAGAGACTCCCACTCGCCCGCTCTCGCTTCCGCCTCTCTCGCTCTCGCTCCATCTGTGACCCTTGCCCCAACCTTGTCCTTGCAAGACGACATGTGCTCGTGGTGACCTCAAGGGTTTAAAGGATTTTGGAGGCTGTGCAGGGGCTGCCTTTGGTTAAAACAAGTGCCTCAAGGCAGCCTACTGGTTAACGTCACTCACCCGAGGTCCGGCTCCCCGGGCACCCGAGCGGGCCGTGGCTCCAGCCTGTAAAAATCCAGAAACCTCTCTTCGCGAGCCGAGATTGGGCGGATCAATTGAGGTCAGCGCAGATCGAGACCGATCGCTGGCTAGTGTCCAGGGACAGGTACACCTGCCAAAGTCCCCGCAGGGACCGTCTGCCTACCCGCCCGCGGGCGCATAGGTCATCTAGTCCCCACGGCGGTTTCTCCCATACCCGTATAGTCCTGCAAAGACAATTACAGATAGAAAGAAGAGAGAAAACACACTGAGATCGTCAACACAACCAGCCCGACAACCTATGAAGGGTACACTAAGAGCGAGACAAGAACATACACCTCGTAACGAGAAAAGAACGCCTCTTGGCAATTGAGATCAAAGAGAAAAGCATAAACTAAGTCTATCCTGTCCCCTGAGAGACTGCGCAACGTTCTATCGGATGCTCAGAAATCCCCAGATTGCTATGTTCCTGTTTACTGACGACAAGGCAGGAAAACCGCCTTTAGGGTGAAAGGTGGGACGTGGCTAGTGCAATTGCCTGTTCTTTATGCACTCAAAAAGGGTATATAGAGATGTTACTGCATTGCATATCCCAAGGCACTTTTCCTTAAACATATCGTCCACAAGAGATCTTTAGCTTCACTCCTATCTTCCACTTGGCTCGACTTTTCCCTACACGATGATCCTCTTCATCTGCCACTTCTCCTCTATCTCTTCTCTTTCTAACATGGTAACAGCTACATGATCAACGTAAATACTGAGGGAACTGAGAGACCCCGGCTGCCAAGCGTGGGTCGCCTCTGTATGAGCTCGCAGTGCCGGCTCCCCTGGCCCCGATCCACCTTTTTCTTTTCTCTAGTACTGTTGTCTCTGTGTCTTATTTCTTTTCTCCACAACGTCTCTGGTTCCACCTTACCCGCCGAGAAACCGCCCCAGGTGGTCGGGAGGGGGGCAGGCCACCGCCTTCCCACGGCAGGGCTGGGGCGAGGCTATTGAGGTCCAGGTTGTGGCTGTGGGATTCTACGAAAGCGCCCCCTGGGCTGCTGCTGCAAGTGCGTCGCCCAGTCATCCGTGTACTACCTCAATACCTGCCCTCCATGCCTCCTGCGCCCGCAGGACCATGTCGAAGGAGCGCCGTACTGAAAATCTGGTGCAGATCCAGGAGACCCGACCTTTGAAGCGGCAGCAACCTACTTCGTCGCCCCAAGCTCACAGTGCAGTGGGGCCGGTGCGCGTTGGCGAGGCGCCGGGATGCACATGGACGGTTTGCGGCGTGGAGATTGGTGGGCTACTGCCGCGTGGGTAGGGCAGGGGGCGTGTACATGGGCAGCCAGTGGGGCCCCAGGAGCCGAGCCTTTGGGCGCCTTCATTCCCACCGGGGACAGGCTGAGAGACGCTGCTCCGCAGTGCCCACCCGACCCCGACGGCCCCCCGCGGCCACGCTCCTGAGAGGGAGGACCAGTGTTGGTGAGGGTGTCTGGTCGTCTGAAGGGCCTAGAACTTCTTGACATTCTCACCTCATTTGTTTGAGCTCAGCAGGATTTTTTCTATTTTATTTATTTTGAAACGGAGTCTCGTTCTGTCACCCAGGCTGGAGTGCTGTGGTGTGATCTCAGCTCACTGCAACCTCCGCCTCCCGGGTTCAAGCGATTCTCCTGCCTCAGCCTCCTGAGTAGCTGGGATTACAGGCACTCGCCACCATACTCAAGTAAATTTTGTATTTTTAGTACAGATGGGGTTTCGACATGTTGGCCAGGCTAGTCTTGGACGCCTGACCTCAAGTGATCCACCTGCCTCGGTCTCCCGAAATGCTGGGATTACAGGTGTGAGCTACCACGCCCGGCCCGTCGCCCTCAGTCCTGAGCTCACAGGCGGGGTTCACGTGTTGCCTGTTGTGGCCATTGTAGCTTTAACGTTTAATTGGCAGAAGACAGAGGCTTCCTTCAGCACAGCCTGAATCAGGGCGGTGGTGTTGGGAGGTCTGCCGCGCAGTGGCCCTTCTCAGGAAGCCGCAGTGGGGCTGTTTTCTGCCGCTGGGAAGTTTGGGCTCCTGAAAGCAGCCCCTAGCGACTGCCGTCCCGGCCGATGTCACCTGTGTCTGTGTCAGGCTGTGGCATCCGCAGGGCCCCAGGTGCCCGAGACGCTTGGAGCCCTCCCGTCCTAGGGCAAACACAACCTCTGCATTGGTGTTGAGCATTTTCCTGGTTTTAAAGGCTTTTCTCTTTTTCTGTGGCTTCTCAGCGGCTTGTGAATGAGGAGAACTTACAGAAGCAGGAGGAGTCCGTGCAGAAGCACCATCAGACCTTGGCGTCCATCAAGTGAGCCCTGCCCAGGCCAGCCACAGATGGGGCCCCGTAGGTGTGAGTCGCTGGTCCTAGGCGCTTTCCAGCTCTCCCAAGCCTGGCTACTCCAGCCTGGCTCCTTGGTGGGGACACTGCCCCTGTGTCCTGGCAGTACCGGGCAGCAATCTCAGGGCCTCACCCTCAATCCGCTCTTGCTGCGTGGCACGGATCTTCGTGTCTGTACTGGTCACACCACTGCTTCCCCCGCAGGACGGCTGTCAGCATGATTGGTGAAAGATTCCGTGCCTTTGTGACAGACCGGGACACAGTGACAGCCACGGTAAACACGCATGTCCTGGGCAGTGCTGGCAGGTGGCTGTGGGGCAGCTTGTGGGGGCCTCCTGGAACCCCGGGTCCTGGAGCTCTCCCAGCACTGAACAAGCCCAAATTGGACCTGCTGGTGGGAGCTGCTCCTCCTGCCTCGAGCTGGTAGAAGAAAACGCAGTTGCCAGTGTGGGCCACACAGTGAGACCCCATCCCCGCTTCTCAGGAGGCAGAGGCAGGAGAATCACTTGAACCCAGGAGGTGGAGGTTGCAGTGAGCCAAGATCCTGCCACTGCACTCGAGACTTGGGACAGAGCGAGGCTTCTTCTCAAAAAAGAAAGAAAAACAGAAGCTGACCCTGACTCCATTTTGCAGAAATCTTTATGCCTCAGAAAACCCTGAGTTCAAAGTTCACAGATTCCTCTCTGGTTTAAAGCCTCACTCGTTTGTGCTCAGGCGCTGATCTAGTGTGGTGGCACGCCACATCGCACATGACTGCATCCTCCGTGCCCTGCTTCCCAGCACACAGTAGGTGTCTGGCACACAGTGAGCACTTGCTCCATCGTGGTGCCAGCACCCTGAGCTGTGACTGCAGCGCCTGCCCGTGGCATCGCCAGTGTGACAGTTAATGTCGCAGGTGGTGTTGTCACCCGTGTTGGTGAGATGGTGTCACGTGAGGACACGAGGGAGCTGCTTAATGCACTATTGACTTCTGTTTGTATTTAGAGACAGTATCTCACTCTTTCCCCAGGCTGAAGTGCGGTAGCACCATCTCAGCTCACTGCAAGCTCCGCCTCCCAGGTTCATGCCCTCCTCCTGGCTCAGCCTCTCCTGTTGCCAGGAGTACAGGTGCAGGTTGCCATGCCCGGGTAATTTTTCTGTTTTGGTGAAGATGGGTTTTCACCCTCTTGGCCAGGCTGGTCACGAACCCCTGACCTCAGGTGATCTGTCCATCTTGGCCTCCCAAAGTGCTGGGATTACAGGGATGGGCCACCGGGTCTGGCATAAAGGATTTTCTTTTTCTTTTTTTTTGAGATCGAGTTTCACTCTTGTGGCCCAGGCTAGAGTGCAATGACGCAGTCTGGGCTCACTGCAACCTCTGCCTCCCGGGTTCAAGCAATTCTCCTGCCTCAGCCTCCCAAGTAGCTGAGATTACAGGCATGTGCCATCATGCCCAGCTAACTTTTTGTATTTTTAGTAGAAATGGGGTTTCTCCATGTGGGTTAGGCTGGTCTCGAACTCTCAACCGCCTGCTTCGACCTCCCAAAGTGCTGGGATTGCAGGCCTGAGCTACCACGTCCAGCCGGCGTAATTGATTTTTAAAACAAGTTAGAGATTTCGGGTTAGCCTTGCTTTCCAGGAATAAAGTACCATTTTAGTGTCCAAGAAAGTAACAGAGGGTGTGGCCCTGTGACATATCTGGCTAGGTCTGCCCAGGGCCCTGCTCAGCGACCGGGGCTTTGCAGGACTTATGCTGCCAGTTGCAGAGAAAATGGCCCTGAGCGAGGGCACTGTGACGGTCCTGCCTGTCTCCTGTATCCGCGTGGCTGTGGGATTCGGGGCCAGGAATTCGGGTTCCTGTGCTGCCAGCACACAGCCCTGTCCTTCTCCCTTGGGCGGAGAGAGGGTGGTGAAGAGATGCAGCCCCGCGCATCTCTCCCTGGAGGAGGGAAGGAGGGTGGGGCAGGCACGCCAGTGCAGTGTCTCTGCTGCAGGTGGTTGGGCTGTCGCTGCTGGCTGTCCAGGTAAAATCATCCAAGAATGCGGCAGCCGCCAGGGCCCACTTCATCGAGGCTGGGCTGTTCAACCCATCCCTGGTGAGCAAGAAGTCTCGCATCACGATGCTGGAGGCGCTGCAGCACCCCTTCCAGGTCTACCCCATGAGCAGAGCCCACCCGCGCACAACCTCCTGTCCCTGCCCTTTCCCGCGGATACCGCGCACCTGCAGGCTGCCCCTTCATGGCCGTGGGTTTTCCTGGGTCCGGCGCTGCTTAGCTTAGGGGGTCTGCCATCAAGTGGAGGACCCTTCCCCCGTCTGGCTCAGTCTCCCCTTGCCTCCGGGATCCTTGATAGGGCCTGCGGAGCACATCGGGGATCCTTGCAAGGTCCCGGGACTTGGGGTGTGCCTGCCGTGTGTCAGGAAGCTGCTACAGTCCACTTGTGGTCTGGCGGCCTCCCTGGGGAGGGGCTCACGCCAGCCTGGCCCCAGCTGCGAGTGCCTGCTCTCCACACGGGGTGGGTGGGCCGCTCTCACAGCGTCACTCGGTGGGTGGGCTTAACGCAAATAAAAGCCCAATAAGGACCAGAAGTGCCCCAGCTCGCAGTAATGTCACACAGTGTCCAGGCAGGGCGCGGGGTTCAGCTCCTGGCCAGTCCTGGCTGTGCTTTGGGCGGCAGGCTCCGTTTCGTGTGCTTACCGGAGCGTGTCTGCTTCATTGGGTGGCCTGTGCCATGCGCTGTGGCAGTGCTGACCCAATGGCCCCCTTCCCCCCTCCGGCAGTCCGCCCAGCCAGCCTCTCAGGGTCGCCCCCAGGACGTGGCTGGAGGGTGTTGTGGCTGAGAGTAAGTCGGTGTGCTGGACCAGGAGGTTCAGGGAGGGTTCCCCGGGAGCTGGGCCATGCTGTGGGCCCTTGTTGGCACTGTGGTGTCACCCAGGAGCTTTCAGCTTCTGAGATGCAACAGCTTGGACCGTGCCGGGGATGGCTGTCCGTGAGCTGGGTGGCACTGCTGAGGAGTGGGAGTCCACAACATGCATTGCCACATCCCACCCCTGAGGCTTCCGTGGGCACAGAGTGTGTCCCCCAAGCCCCGTCTTCCCCGGCAGCCCCGCCTGGAAGCAAAGGTGCGCACATGGCCATAGTCCACAAGGAACACGCAAGAAGACCCCGGCCTGTACAGGACATCACAGGCCGGTGCTGTTATATCCTCACCGCTCCGCCAGTGTTCCCTACCGGTTGCTATAAAGATCAGGCCAAGTGTGTTGGCACCAAGGTGAGATCTCCACCACTGGCCGTGCAGGGCCGCCAGCAGAGAACCGCTCGGTCTCACCTTCACTCACGCATGATTCTGGCGCGGCTCAGTCACCTGCGAATGGCACTCCCCTTAGTCCTTTGCTCCACTACTCATTCTAGGGTCAGCTGCTGTTGTGGGTAACAACGCCATCCCTCTTCCAGGCAGGGGACGTCTCCTGGTTTGGCAGGCTGTGGCTTCCAGGCAGGACGCCGGCAGGGCTCCACACTCCCGGGTGGAGTGTGCCCAGGCTTCTGCCGAGGCAGAGGGAACATCTGTTCTGTCTCCCGTCACTTTCCCGTCTAGAATCTCGCCCTGTACTGTGGCTTGGAACTACACCAATCATGACTGGTGTGGTGGTCCCATGGGGCGGAGAAGGCGTGACTACCATGCGTAAGATGTTTGACTGGGCCAATAGCAGCTGGCGCGGGTGAGACATCCCCACAGCATGGACACAGGCCCTTCACTGTGGCCCAGCAGGCTGCCTTCGGGGAAGGGGTCCATGTGGCTTTCCGGGACCTCGTGGTCTTTCTGCAGCTCTGTCCTTGTGGCCACACAGGAGGCCCAGCGGAGGGTCCCTCTGAGGGAAGGTCCCGAGTCTGGACCCTGGTGGACATGAGGCCCCAGCGTGTGGTGGCTGCCAGTGGGATACTTGGCTCAGGGCAGAAGGGAGGTGGGTGGGTGTAGGGGGAGAGGGGTCTTCACAGCTGCAGGGGCGCCTCGTGGGCACCGGCTCCTTTTGGTAGAACCATTTGGAAGTTAGCTGAAGACAGCATGGCACACACCCTTTAATAGGTCCCACAGTGACCCCACGAAGGGCACAGCCGGGGCACCCTTGCGACCTCAGCTGTCCCCGTTGGCACCACGTTCCTCATGGCTGGCACCCTCCCCTCTGGTCTTTGACATTTCACTTTAGAAGATGCTGCCCCTGGTGTGGAGTCTGAGCGGCCGCCAGCGCTGCACTGGGCTGAGTGGGGTTGAAGCCTATGGGGCAGAGTCTGTCGCCCCATGTGCCATTGGCTTCCCGGGGCCTTGTGAGGCTGGGCCGTGGTCAGCTGCCCAGAGACCAGGCTGATGGGCTTCTGTCAGACCCAGGACTTAAGGCTCCCGATAGGGCAGGGGCTGCACCCCTTGGGGATCTGCCCGCTCGGCTTGCTCCCGCCACAGCCGGATGCTGCTGTGGGCCGCTGCAGGTGTCATTCTCGCCATGCTTGGCCTCCCTCTCGTTCACAGCCTCCTGCTCTTCGTGGATGATGCAGACACCTTCCTTCGGAAGCGAGCCACTGTGAGTGTTACTGAGCCTCTGTCTGGCCACAGGGGGGTGGTGGGGTGACTGCAGTCGTCATCCTGGACCAGGCCGCAGCCCACTGCTCAATTCCTTTTCCTTAAGTTTTGTGTGAAAACCAGCATTTTTTTTTTTTTTTTTTTTGGTCAACTTAAGGTTTGGATTTTGAGGGTTGTTTTGTTTTGTTTTGTTTGTTTTGAGATGTTATCTCCAGTCTCTTGTCGGAGTGGAGTTCAGTGGCACAATCTCAGCTCACTGCAACCTCTGGTTCAAGCTATTCTCCTTCATCCTCCCAAATAGCTGCGATTATAGGCACCTGCCACCACACCCAGCTAATTTTGGTATTTTTTCTAGAGATGGAGTTTCACCATGTTGGCCATGATGGTCTAGATCTCTTGACCTCGTGATGCACCTGCCTCAGCCTCCCAAAGTGCTGGTATTACAGGTGTGAGCCACTGCACCTGGTCTATTTTATTTTATTTATTTGAGATAAAATCACGCTCTATCCCTTAAGCTGGCTTGAGGTGGTGCAAACTTGGCTCACTGCAACCTCCACCTCCTGGGTTCAAGGTAGTCTCCTGCCTCAGCCCTCACAGTAGCTGGGATTACAGGCATTTGCTACCACACCCAGTTAAGTTTTTTGTATTTTAGTACAGATCGGGATTCACCATTTTGGTCAGGCTGGTGGAGAACTCCTGACCTCAAATGACCTCCCCGCCTGGCCTCCCGAAATGCTGGCATTACATGTGTGATCCACCACCCCAGCCATGCAGTTCTTATGTTAAGACAGGGTCTATGTCGCCCAGGCTGGAGTGCAGTGTCACGATCACAGCTCACTGTTGTCTCGACCTTTCAATCTCAAGCCGTCCTCCTGCCTCAGCCGCCCTCGTAGCCAGGACTGCAGGGGCCCAGTGCCATGCCCGGCCTTTTTTGGTTTTGAGATGGAGTTTTGCTCTTGTTGCCCAGGCTGGTGTATGGTGGTGCAATCTTGGCTTACCACAACCTCCTCCCTCTGGGTTCAAGCAATTCTCCTGCCTCAGCCTCCCAAGTAGCTGCGATTACAGTCATGTACCATCATGCCTGGCTCATTTTGTATTTTTTTTAGTAGAGAAGGGATTTCTCCATGTCGGTCAGGCTAGTCCCAGACTCCTGACCTCAGGTGACCCACTCACCACAGCCTTCCAAATTGCTGGGATTACAGGCGTGAGCCACTGTGCCTGGACCCAGCTAATTTTCTTTTTTTTTTTTTGAAATGGAGTCTCGCTCTGTTACCCAGGCTGGAGTGCACTGTAAGCTCTGCCTCCCAGGTTCATGGCATTCTCCTGCCTCAACCTCCAGAGTAGCTGGGACTACAGGCGTCCGCGACAACGCCGGGCTAATTTTGTTTTGGATTTTAAGTAGAGACAGGGTTTCACAGTGTTAGCCACGATGGCCTCAATCTCCTGACCTCGTGATCCGCCCACCTCGGCCTCCCAAAGTCATGGCATAACAGGCGTGAGCCACCATGCCCGGCCGTTTTTTTGTAATGTTAGTAGAGATGGACTTTCCCCTCCTTACCCAGGCTGGGCTCAAACTTCTGAGCTATAAGAGATGCTCCCGCCTTGACCTTCTGATGTTCTGGGATTATAGATGTGAGCCCCATTCTGAGGGAGGGTTTTTTATGTTTTGTTTTGTTTTGTTTTTTTTGAGACAGAGTCTCACTCTGTCACTCATGCTGGAGTGCAGTGGTGCAATTTCAGCTCGCTACAACCTCTGCTTCCCAGGTTGAAGTGATTCTCCTGCTTCAGCCTCCCAAGTAGCTGGGACTACAGGTGTGCCACCGTGCCTGGCTGATTCTTGTATTTTAGTGGAGACGGGGTCTCACCATGTTTGCTAGGATGGCCTCAAACTCCCTGCCTCAGGTGATCTACCCAACTCGGCCTCCCAAAATGCTACATTACGTGCATGAGCCACTGTCCCTGGCCTTGGTCAGGCTTTTGAGTTTAGATCCATGAAAGTGTCACCGCGTCCCTGCTCCCTACAGGAGGGAGGCCTGTGGGACCTTCTGCTGTGGCTGTTTACAAGGCTTTGCTCCTGGTGCCTAAGGCTGGAACCTTCTCTCTGCAGGAGGAGATAAACGAGGACCTCATACACACCCAGAACGCCTTCCTATACCACACGAGGGAGCGCAGCAACAAGTGAGGGAACCCCTTGGGTCCTGGGCCCCTGGGCAGGGCTGTGCAGCCGTCACCCTTGGTTCCCACCGAGAGACCTCAGGGGCCCTGGATCACAGTGCTGGGCAGCACCCGTGGCCTCAACGTGCCCACCTCAGATGTCCCCTGGGAACGGCCCAG
>NW_016817969.1:0-246 GCF_001698545.2 Rhinopithecus bieti | reverse complement strand
CCAACTCCATCCCCCAATATGACCCAGAGCTCATATAGCCAAGACAATTCTAAACAAAAAGAACAAAGCTGGAACCATCACACTTCCAGACTTCAAACTATACTACAAGGCTACAGTAGACAAAACAGCATGGTACTGGTACAAAAACAGATGCATAGACCAATGGAACAGAATAGAGATCTCAGAAATAAGACCACACATCTACAACCATCTGATCTTCAACAAACCTGACAAAACAAGCGTAGC
>NW_016817968.1:7285-10314 GCF_001698545.2 Rhinopithecus bieti | reverse complement strand
GCTTCATCTCAGAGGGGCACCAGCTGGATGAGGTGTCAGTCAGCCCCTACTGGGAGGTGTCTCCCAGTTAGGCTACTCGGGGGTCAGGGACCCACTTGAGGAGGCAGTCTGTCCATTCTCAGATCTCAAACTCTGTGCTGGGAGAACCACTACTCTCTTCAAAGCTGTCAGAAAGGGACGTTTAAGTCTGCAGAAGTTTCTGCTGCCGTTTGTTCAGCTATGCCCTGCCCCCAGAGGTGGAATCTACAGAGGCAGGCAGGCCTTGTTGAGCTTCGGTGGGCTCCACCCAGTTCGAACTTCCCAGATGCTTTGTTTACTTAGTCAAGCCTCAGCAATGGCAGATGCCCCTCCCCCAGCCTCGCTGCTACCTCGCAGTTCGATCTGGGACTGCTGTGCTAACAGTGTGCAAGGGTCCGTGGGTGTGGGACCATCTGAGCCAGGTGCAGGATATAATCTCCTGGTGTGCCGTTTGCTAAGACCATTGGAAAAGCGCAGTATTAGGGCAGGAGTGTCCCGATTTTCCAGGTACCATGTGTCATGGCTTCCCTTGTCTAGGAAACAGAATTCCCTGACCCTTCGCACTTCCCAGGTGAGACGATGCCTCGCCCTGCTTCAGCTCACACTCCGTGGGCTGCACCCACTGTCCTGTACCCACTGTCCAACAAGTCCAGTGAGATGAACCTGGTACCTCAGTTGGAAATGCAGAAATCATCCATCTTCGGCGTCATTCACACTGGGAGCCGTAGACTGGAGCTGTTCCTATTCGGCCATCTTGGAACCTGAACCATTTTTTTTCTAACAGAAAAACGACTTGAAGAGCCAGTCTGGCAAGCTTTGATACGCAAATACTGGCTATTAGAAATTGTCCACCCAATATGGTGACTCCTGCCTTCTTCTTGTCACGGTGTGTGCCAAGAGTCATGGCCACCTCCTGATAACACCATGTGTTCAGAACATCATGGCAACCTACATTTGCATATTAAAGGGCTAAGGTAGGAGGACCAGGTGTTTTGCAGGCTACATAAATGACACACCTGGTCAAACCAATCCCCCGGGCCCAATGCAAAGCAGACACTGCCTCCTCCAGCATCCCAATATAAGCAACCACTTTTCTGCCACACACCGAGTTTCTCTTTTTCCTAATCCCCCCTCCCTTTGTCTCTGTATGGGGGAGCTGTTTTTTTCTTCCTTTCTTCTTGCCTAATAAACTCTCCACTCCTTAAAACCACTCCATGTGTGCCTGTGTCATTTTATCTAAACTGGCGCGAGACCAAGGACCCTGGTTTTCCTCCAGTCATCAGAGCTGTATCATTTTGGTGCATTGGCCAGGAATTCATTCATTGGAGCGGTGACTATGGAGCGAATCTCAACCTCAAATCTGTCCTTTAATCTCAAGGTATACTGTTGCAAAACCTTCCTTCCTTTCTGCTTTCTCTGTCTGCGGTCTCTTACTGTCTGTGTGTTGAATGTGTGGGAATTTTTACAGCCTAGGGAAGTAATCCTGTTAGGCAAGATCAGGAAATGCTGTAGACCCGGGATACAGCTCAGAAAAATGCCATTTCAACCTTCTAGGAACAGAGTTCCCCTTTTCCACCTCCAGCAGTGAGATTACTCGCTAGTAAGTCTCTGGGTAGCCCATGGTATTTCTAAGCCAACATCGCCACCTAGTGGAAATAGAAATCCTCTTCATAAGACGCATTGCTGGTCCTTTGTTGTACACTGCAATCTGCTTTCACACCACTAAAAATCAGGCTCTAGGCTAGGTCTGTAAACAGGAGAGCTCTCTTTTCAACAGTTAGGAGTAAGATGTCTTCTGTAGCCAAATTTTTGTCTCAATACTGTCCCATCAGCAGGAAAAACGGCCATTCGGTTCCTATGTTTTTTTTAAGGCACCTACTCTGTCTCTAATTAAGACAGTACTTAATTAGTAAGGGGATTTTAAATACGGAAGTTAACCAGAACCAGTTTTCTAGGGGTAAATGCTTTAGCATGGGGCATAATAGCAGGCAATCTAGCACATTGCTCCGTTAAAGACGGGGGCTCAAAGATGACACAGTCTCTCTGGAGATACGTTTTTTTGGGGAGCCAGGCAGATCACACAGGTTTAGGAAGTCAAAGGGACAGAAGGCGGATGACCTATAAGGTTGTGCAGGTAAAACACGGTTAGTCCCATCACTTAGTTCATCTGTTTCTATGGCCTGGAGGACCATGTCTTTAACCACGGATGGCATATTTAACTTGGTGCCAGAACCCAGGAACCAGGGAGGGAAAACAGTTGAACACTCCCTGTCTTCTCCTCCACCCTAGGTCATACGGAAAGGAACACTAAAAGGATGCTTTTATTCTCACTTCTTTTTCTAGATGGGTAACAGATTTTCTTCAGCTTGCACCCCTCTGGAGTGCACTCTACAGCACTGGAACACTTCCTTAACCTAAGGACTTTAAAGGGAAAAGCGATTCATTTTCTTTTATACAAGGGCATGGCATTTTTACTAAACCTTTGCCAAGCGTTGTAAGATCAACCCAGCTCTTTCAGCAATCATATTGGGCAGTCCCAGGGAAAATAGTTCCCCAAAAGTTAAAGAAGCAACTTCCAGGGGAACCATCTGAGGATATCCTTTATTTGGGGTCCCTTCAAGTTCCCTTCTCATGACAAAACCTTAGGCAAATAAAAAATGACGTAGGCCAATGTTCTGATGACCCTGATAGGTAAATAGGAGCTTTCCAAAATTTAACTCAGGTATTTCACCTCACATGCAGGGATGTTATTCTGCTCCTAAACCAGACCCTCACTGCAGCTGAAAAGCAGGTAGCTCTGCAAGCAGCACATAATTTCAGAGATGAGTAATATATCTCCTATAATACACCAAAAGGGAAGAAAGCAGGTAAGGAAAGCGAAAAAATAGCAAAAACACCATTCCCAATAGGGAAGGAAGCAGTTTCTTCCTTCCCTAACTGGAACCCCAACAGCTCAGGAAACGAATGGAAAAGGAGGCCCCCCCCCTTTTTTTTTTTTTTTTTTTTTTAAA
>NW_016817968.1:0-4955 GCF_001698545.2 Rhinopithecus bieti | reverse complement strand
TTTATATGGGGCTTTATGGTTCACAAATATATTTTATAAAACAAGTTTCTAATATTTCATTTTCTTATATTGAAGGCTCTTAAAAGAAATAACCAAAAACCTATTTTATTAAAATTTCATATGTAAAATTATAGTTGAGAATAATGGAAAATTTTTCCCATTATCTTTGCTCTCCTAGATAGTAACCAGATAAATGACTTCCCAGAGAAATGCATAGAGTCATATAAGATAAAATGTCTTTTTTCTCCATTTTACTCAGAGTTCGATGATGAACTATGACTGGATATTGAAATAATCATTCTTTTATCCTTTGTAGTAAGGCTTACTTTGTCCAGTGGCAACATGATCAGACAAGCAGCTCTCAGATGACATGTGACAATATTAAATTCAATCTTAGCAAGCAGCTTCTCAATTTCACACGTGTGGTAGCTGGATTAAACCTATTATTTTTTGGAGGTTAAGGGAAACTTTTACATCTGCAGAACACCATCCTTCAGAAACCAGAATGTAGGATTTTGTTATCTCACAGAATTTTATGGAGACGGAAAGATCAGTTAGTGTTTATTAAATTTTAGAACAAAATCAGATGGAGGGTTTAGGAAGAAGTAGATACGATTCCCTAATAATTCACTTTGAGTTTTTCACTTTGATCCTCAAAAATGTGTGAAACTTGGGACTTTTACTTAGCATACCTTTTGGGTAAAATATTTCCATTGTGCCAGTTCCAGGCTCTTGGATCTAGCACAAAACCCCTGCTACACACATATATACACACACACACACATATATATATGCTACCTATATATACACCTGCTATGTGTGTATATATACACCTATATATACACACCTGCATACGTATATACATATATATATGCTATATACAGCATATCTAGTATTTATATACTACATATATACACCTATATATACACACGTAGCAGGTGTATATATAGGTGTATATATATATTTACACATGCACATATCAGGTGTATATAAATGTAGCATGTATATAAAAACATACACACACGCAGACACACACATACTTGTTACATATATATTACACATGCACATATCACATGTATATACATAGCATATATATACACACACATGCACACACACACATACTTATTACATATATATTTACACATGCACATATCAGGTGTATATACATAGCATATATACACAAACGTACACAGGCACACACATACTTCTTACATATATATTTACGCATGCACATATCAGGTGTATATACGTAGCATATATATACACACACACGCACACACAGGCACACACATACTTATTACATATATATTTCCACATGCACATATCAGGTGTATATACATAGTATATATATACACACACACATAGGCACACACATACTTATTACATATATATTTACACATGCACATATCAAGTGTATATACGTAGCATATATATATACACACACACATGCACATAGGCACACACATACTTGTTACATATATATACAATCAAGCGCTGCATGATGGCATTTTGCTCAAGAACAGATCACATATATGAGGGTGGTTCCACAGATTATGATGGAGCTGAAAACTCCTATAACCTAGTGGCATTGTTATCATTGTGACATTGTAGTGCAATTACTTAATTTTTAAAACAAATTTAGTGTAACCTAAGTGTACAGTGTTCATAAAGCCTACAGTAATGCATAGCAATGTCCTAGGCCTTCACATTTGCTCACTGCTCATTCACTGATTCACCCAGAGCAAATTCTACTCCTGCAAGCTCCATGGTAAGTGCCCTATACAGGGGTAGCATTTTTTAATCTTTTATATCATATTTCGCTGTACGTTTTCTATGTTTAGATACACAAATACTTACCATTGCATTGTAATTGCCTACAGTGTTGAGTACCAAGTTTCACCAAGTATTAGATATACAAATACTTACCACTGCATTGTAATCGCCTACATGTTGAGTACTGTTTCACCAAGTTGGACACGCTGGTTTCGAACGCCTGACCTCAGGTGATCTGCCTGCCTCAGCCTCCCAAAGTGCTGGGATTACAGGAGAGAGCCACTGCGCCCGGCCAGGAAGCTTTTTTTAATATGTATTTTAGAAAGCCTACAGAAAACCAGGGCCAAACCTCTCAATTACTCTAAACTGTCTATAATAGACCAAAAACCAGATAAGAATCCTGTGGCCTTTATAGAAAGGCTGAGAGAGGCACTAACAGAACACTCCTCCTTTTTCATCCCCTGAGTCAGTGGAGGGACAGCTCATCCTGAAGGATAGGTTTATGACACAGGCAGCTCCCCATATTAGAAGAAAACTACAGAAGCAAGCTATAGGACCAAATAGCATCTTAGAGAACCTCATGAAGGGGGCCACTTGGTCTTTTACAATAGGAACTAGGAGGAGGCACAAAAGAAAGAGAAAGCTCAGGAGAAGGACAAAGGTTCTAGCAGCAGCTTTGCAGGCTTGCAAAGTCCAGGAGCCCCAAGATGCATCCATTAGTTGCTATCAATGTGGCAGTCCAGGGTATTTTAAAGAGGAAAGCCCAGGCAGCAAGACGAAGCCACCTCAACCCTGTCCAGCCTGTGGCAAAAGCCAGTGGAGACAGAACTGTCCCCAGATACGGAGGTCACTGGGTTCAAGGCCAGTCTCACAGATGGTCCCACAGGACCCGGGGTCCAAACCTCAGCTCCGGCGGCTCAAACTGCCATCATAGCACAGGAGCTCCGGGTGATACTGAAAATTGAAGGAAAGGAAGCAGAACTCCTTCCAAACACCAGGCCCAGTCTCTCTCTTTTCTCCTCTCTAATCCAGGCCTCCTCTCTTCCTATAGCACAACTGTAAGGGGCATTTCAGGAAAAACTCTACTCCAATATTTTTCTTGACCTTAGTTGTGGTTAGGAGGACCTATTTACACATGCTTCCAAGCCACTGTCATAATAGCTCTACCAGTCAGAAAAGCCTCCAAGTTAACCCAAGGAAATAATTTAACTGTTTACACCCCACATAATGTGGCAGGATCACTGTCCTCTAGGGGTAGCTCTTAGCCATCAAATAGCCGGTGAAGCAAGAAGTACATAAAGCAGGAGCGGTATGTACTCTCCCCAAACACAAGCACCCAACTGGCTGAGCTAATAGCTCTTACAAGAGCACCTAAATTAAGCAAGGGAAAGGTGGCTAACATTTATACTGACTCCAAGTATGCTTTCCTAACGTTCCATGCTCATGCTGCCATTTGAAAGGAAAGGCATTTTCTTAACACTAATGTATCTCCTATAAAATATCACCAGGAAATTAGCAGGTTATCTTCAGTTTTTCTTCCACGAGAGACAGCAGGGATGTATCGTAGAGAACATTGAAAGGGAACAGATAGAGAATGTTGAAAGGGAACAGATAAGGTGATCAAAGGAAATAGATTAGCTGATCAGGCAGCCATGCATAGGCAAGGAAGCCTCAAGGCACTAACACATTTGAGCCCTTCTCATCTAGGAGGGCACCATTTTAAAAGAAAATAAACCTCAGTATTCCTTTGCAGAAACAGAACAGGCCGTGTCTCAGCCCCATAGTTTTCAGCCCTCAGGACGCCTACAGTCAGGATGGCAAACTCTATTTGCCAGCCTGCAGCCAATGAAAGTCCTTAAAATCCTTCACTGAGCTTTTCACTTGGGAAAGGATAAAACTTATCAGTGTGTTCAGAGATTGTTTTCAGGCAGAAAACCTCAAAATTGGCTAAGCACGTAACCTCTCTCACTCCCTTCCAACAAGAATTAACACAACCAGCAGAAGCCCAACCCCAGAAAATAAAACCTTTATTTAACCCAAGAAATTTGGTATTAATAGAACATCTTAAGCTAAAAATTATAAAAGTTAAGTGAGTGGGCTGGGCACTTTGGCTCACGCCTGTAATCCCAGCACTTTGGGAGGCCCAGGCAGGCAGATCATGAGGTCAGGAGTTCAAGACCAGCCTGGCCAACATGGTGAAACCCTGTCTCTACTAAAGATACAAAAGAAAATTAGCTGGGTGTGGTGGCACGTGCCGTAATCCCAGCTACTCAGGAGGCTGAGGCAGAAGGATCACTTGAACCCGGGAGGCGGAGGTTGCAGTGAGCCGAGATCGCACCATTGCACTCCAGCCTAGGCAACTGCGCGAGACTCTGTCTCAAAAAAAACAAAAGTGAGGGCTACTCATCTTACTCAGTCCCACCTTTCCCCCAACAGATACTTTTTTTCATTTCTACCCTTTCCTGTCAAAATTTGCTACCAAATAGTTGAACTTCTTTTTAAGGCATATTCGCAGGGAAATTTTAATTATACATGGGATTGCATTTGTAACTTTGTAAATCCCCAAAGGGAAATGTTATATCTTGGCAAGTAAAGTTTTAAATGAAAATTATTTGCTATGCCACTCTTGTGGAAATTGTTACAGTCACGCTACTATTTGCAATAGAACTATATACACTGTGGCACCCACAATGTGGAATTCTGGTTGTAAAATTCTAATTGCTGTAATATTTTGCCTGATTATCATCCTTATAACAGTATTAATAATTGCAGGAGAAATTTAGTCAAGGTTATTTTGCCTATAGCAGGAGTAATAGTTACGGATAAAAAGCAAACATAAAAGTTTTACTATCATTAAGTTTAATAGGACTTTTTACTAAAGATTGGTAATATAATGCACTCTAAGCTACGAAAAAAAGGTTATAAAGAAATAAATTTTATATAAGAAAGGATTTTTGTGTCCAGGTGCGATGGCTCATGCCTATAATCCCAGCACTTTGGGAGGCCAAGGCGGGTGGATCACTTGAGATCAGGAGTTTGAGACCAGCCTGGCCAACATGGTGAAATCCTGGCTCTACCAAAAATATAAAAATTAGCTGTGCAGTGCCTGTAATCCCACATACTCAGGGGAGGCTGAGGCAGAAGAATTGCTTGAACCTGGAAGGTGGAGGTTGCAGTGAGCT
>NW_016817967.1:0-246 GCF_001698545.2 Rhinopithecus bieti | reverse complement strand
ACAAGTCACTGTGTCTGCCTAATTGGTATTTCTTAAGTCTTTTGCCCCCATACCTTTTTTCCAATTCTGTATTTGACTGATAGCAAGCCAGTGAAAGATGAAGCCAGGAAAAGAATATAAAACTTGTGTGTGTGTGTGTATGTGTGTATAATATAATATGGTAACCTGCTCAGAGCAACGGATTATCTTCTTATGTCATGATTCCAAAGGAAAGCAAATAAGTATTATAAGCAAGGTAAAAAAGGT
>NW_016817966.1:0-742 GCF_001698545.2 Rhinopithecus bieti | reverse complement strand
TTCTAAGTTTTGTCTGGGGATAGTCTGTTTTCCCCATAGGCCTCAATAAGCTTTCAAATGTCTTTTTGCAGATTCTAGAAGAAGAGTGTTTCCAACCTGCTGAATCAAAAGAAAGGTTTACCTCTGTGAGATGAATCCAAACATCATAAAACAGTATTGCTGATAGCTTCATTGTTGTTTATATCTGGGGATATTTGATTTTCCACATAGACCTCAATGGACTACTAAATATCCCTTTGCATATTCTACAAAAAGAGTGTTTCCAACCTCCTGAATCATAAGAAAGTTTAACTCTGTGAGATGAATCCACACATCACCAAGCAGTTTCACAGATAGCTTCTTTCTAGTTTTTAACTTGGAATATTTGGTTTCTCCCCATAAGTCTCAATGTGCTCCCAAATGTCCCTTTGCAGATTCTACAAAAAGAGTGTTTCCAATCTACTGAACCAAAGGAAAGGTGAAACTCCCATCCTGGCTAACATGGGGGAAACACCGTGTCTACTACAAAATACAAAATTAGCCAGGTGTGGTGGCAGTCTCCTGTAGTCCCAGCTACTCAGGAGGGTGAGGCAGGAGAATGGCTTGAACCCGGGAGGTGGAGCTTGCAGTTAGCCAAGATCACATCACTGCACTCCAGCCTGGGTGACAGAGTAAGGCTCTGTCTCAAAAAACAAAACAAACAAACCAAAAAAAATGTAACTCTGTGAGACGAATTGACACATCAGAAAGTAGTTTCACAAGT
>NW_016817965.1:0-2072 GCF_001698545.2 Rhinopithecus bieti | reverse complement strand
TGACAAAGGAAATATCCTCAGATAAAACTAGGAAGAAGCTGTCTGAGAAACTGCTTTGTGAAGTGTGAATTCATGTCACAGATTTACATGATTCTTTTCTTGCAGCAGTTTGCTAACACTGTTTTTGAGGTATCTGGAATAGTACACTTGGGAGCTCATTGAAGCCTACAGTGACAAAGAAAATATCCTCAGACAGAAACCAAAAAGAAGCTTTCTGAGAAACTGCTTTGTGATATGTGAATTCATCTCAAAGATTTTCACCATTCTTTTCATGGAGCAGTTTACCCACACCATTTTCCTGGAATCTACAAAAGTATATTCCTGAGCGAATTGAGGACTATGGTGAAAAAGCAAATATCCTCAGACAAAAGCTATAAAGAAGCTTTCTGAGAAACTGCCTTGTGCTTTGTGAATTCATCATACAGAGTTACACGATTCTTTTCATAGACAAGTTTGGTATCACTCTTTTTGGGGAATCTGAGAAGGAATATTTTGGATCACAATGAAGTTTATGGTGATAAAGGAAATATCCAACGATAAAAATTCGAAAGAAGGTTTCTGAGAAACTGCTTTCTGATGGGTGAATTCATCTCACAGAGTTACTCCATTGTTTTCCTACAGCTCTTTGCTAACACTGTTTTGGTGGAATGTGCACTAGGATAATTGAGATCACATTGAAGCCTATGGTGACATAGGAAATATCCTCAGGTAAAAACTATAAAGAATCTTTCTGAGAAACCACTCTGTGATTTTGAATTCTTCTCACAGAGTTACATGATTATTTTCATGGATCAGTTTCATAGCACTGTTTTGGGAATCTGAGTAGGGATATTTTGGATCACATTGAAGCCTATGTTGACAAAGGAAATATCCTCATATAAAAACTAGAAAGAAGCTTTCTGAGAAAGTTTTTTTTGTGATTTGTGAATTCATCTTACAGAGTTACACCTTTCTTTCCATTGAGTAGTTTGCTAACACAGTTGTTGTGGAATCTGAGAAGGGTATTTGGGAGCCTATTGAGGTCTGTGACAAAAATGGAATTATCCTCTGATAAAAAATAGAAAGAAGCTTTCTGAGAAACTGCTTTTTGATGTGTCAGCTCATCTTATGGTGTTACACTGTTATTTTCATGGAGCAGTTTGCTAACACTGTTTTCTTGGAAACTGCAATGGGATAATTCAGAGCTCAATGAAGCTTATGGTGACAAAGGAAATGCCCTCAGATAAAAAGTAGGAGAAGCTTTCTGAGAAATCGCTTTGTGATCTGTGAATTCATCTTAAAGAGTTGCATGATTCTTTTCATGAATCAGTTTGGTAACACTGTTTTGGGATATCAGAGAAGGGATATTTTGGATGGCATTGAAGCCCATTGTGACAAACAAATATGCTCTGATAAAAACTAGAGAGAAGGTTTCTGGGAAACTGCTTTGTGATGTGTGAATTCATCTCAAAATGTTACACCTTTCTTTTCATGGAGCACTTTACTAACACTGTTTTCATGGAATATCAACAGAATATTTGGGAGCACATTGAAGCCTATGGTGACAAAGGAAATATCCACAGATAAATACTACAAATAAACTTTCTGAGAAACTGTTTTGTGATGTGTGAATTCATCTCAGAGTGTCTCACTGTTCTTTTTATTGAGCAGTTTGTAACACTGCTTTTTAAGAATCTGCAATGGGATTTCTCATAGCACATTGAAGCTCATGGTGTCATAGGAAATATGGTCACAGAAAAAGTAGAAAGACGCTTTCTGAGAAATCGCTTTGTGATGTGTTAATTAATCTCGCAGAGTTACATGATTCTTTTCATGGATCAGTTTGGTAGCTCAGTTTTTGGGGAATGTGAGAAGGGGATATTTTGGATCGCTTGAAGCCTATGGTGACAAAGTAAATATCCTCAGATAAAAACTAGAAAAGTTTCTGAGAAAGTTCTCTGTGATGTGTGAATTCATCTCACAGGGTTACACCTTCCTTTACATGGAGCCACTTACTAGCACTGTTTTCGTGGAATCTGCAAAGGGATATTTTGGAGCGCATTGTGGCCTATGTTGAAAACTAAATATCTTCA
>NW_016817964.1:0-243 GCF_001698545.2 Rhinopithecus bieti | reverse complement strand
CCCTGGGATGCAAGGCTGGTTCAACATATGCAAATCAATAAACATAATCCATCGCATAAGCAGAACCAATGACAAAAACCCATGATTATCTCAATAGATGCAGAAAAGGCCTTCGATAAAATTCGACACCCCTTCATGCTAAAACTCTCAATAAACTAGGTATTGATGGAATGTATCTCAAAATAATAATATCTATTCATGACAAACCCACAGCCAATATCATACTGAATGGGCAAAAGCTGG
>NW_016817963.1:324636-351911 GCF_001698545.2 Rhinopithecus bieti | reverse complement strand
CTTGGACACCAGAAGGGGAACATCACACACTGGGGCCTGTTGTGGGGTGGGAGGCAGGGGGAGGAATAGCATTAGGAGATATACCTAATGTAAATGACGAGTTAATGGGTGCAGCACACTGACGTGGCGCATGTATACATAGGTAACAAACCTGCACATTGTGCATATGTACCCTAGAACTTAAAGTATAATAAAACAAAGCAAACAAACAAAAAAACCTTCTGAGCACCTGTAACAGACCCAGACCTCTTCTGGGTACTGCAGATGAAACAAACAAAGCAGACCAAGTTCCTCTCCTCCTGGGGCTGACATGCTAGTGAGGAAGAGTGACAGCAAACACATAAACAAGTAAATATGTAGCATATCAGATGGCGATAAGCGCTGTGGAGAAAAATAAAGCAGAGTGAAATGAATCAGAAGGTTGAGCACAGACCTTAAGAAACAAGGGAGCCAGCATGTGAGTATTGAGGAAGACCAGGCAGAGTGTACAGTCAGAACAGGGAACAGAGGCAGGCATAGGCCTGATGTGTGTTAGGACGAGCCTGGGCTACAGCAGAGGAAACGAGAGGGAAGGTAGCTGGAGATGCAGTCAGTAGGAAACTGGGCCGTGCAGGGCCGTGTGGGCCTCTAAGACCTCTGGCTTTCCCTCAGAATAAGGTGAGGAGCCTTCTCATGGTTTCAAGCAAGGAGTGACATGTTCTGACTTATGGTTTAAAAGGATGATTGGCTGCTATGTTGAGCATACATTTGGAGTGGGGAGGAGGGAGAGTAAGAATCAGGGAGACCTGCCAGGGTTGGTACAAAATTGTCTCGATACATTACTCAAAATGCACACCTCAGTAGAGGTTTGCTTCTTCAGATGAGATCACCATGACATTCTGTAAATGGGGAGATCCACAAATGTTGGCCCCTGGACTCCTTTCTCCATCTCCCAGTCTCCCCTTGCTGATCACAAAGGGCTGAAGGGCTCCCACGAAGACTGATTTCAGAGCCCAGGTCCTGCGCACTGAGCTACCATGGACAGGGAAGACGGAAGCCAGAGTAAGGCGAACTTCATAAATTGATATTCCTTATTCGAGAGGCAGGAACAAATGACATATTCACAGTTTCCCTAGAAAATAAGTTTTTGGATCTGCTTGGGCTGTACTACCCTGCTCCCCCAATCACAGATGGGCATCAAGGAGGGGTGGAGTTACAAATGTTTACACAGAGAAGGGAGAAGATGGGTCGTGTAGACTGTGACAGGCCTGGCCTAGGTCAAGAAGACAAGAGAGGCCTGGAGAAAGACCTGAGAAAGATAAGTAGGGCACAGCAATGTGAACTTCATGATGATTAATGAGCCTCACTTCCTTGTTGTGTATGTGTGTGTCTGAGAAATGACCTAGAAGTCTAGTCTAGAATTTCCTGAAGTCTGGAAGAAGCTGTCTGGTATCTGTAAGTGGTGTCTGGCAGGTGGCTCCTGTGGCGAAGTTGGAAAACCCATGATAGTTGCTCTCTGAGATACTGATTTTTCTCAGCAACACTGTGCCTTTATAGAGCTTTGCACAAAGCAGGCTTCACAAACGCTTGCTAAGTGAAGACATAGGCTGTGAAAGGTGTATTTTTCAAACAACTATCTCTATCCTTCATCAAGCCCTTGTGGAATAAAAATGTTATAGATAATAGTCAACAAAATGCCCTGTAATTATATTATAGCTGATTTTTGTCAGGCATTTATGTGACTATTCAGGAAAACAAACTGACTGATGTACTTTTAATCACTTTTTTCTATAGATAAACCAATATGTGGCTTACAGAGTTGAATCATCCCACATAGATGAATGTATTCGTTTTAGTCTGTTTGCATTACTATAAAGAAATATCTTAGACTGTATAATTTATTTTAATAAAAGAGGTTTAATTGGCTCATGGTTCTGCAGGGTGTACAGGCAGCATGGTGAAAGCATCTGCTTCTGTTGAGGGCCTCAGGAAGTTTACAATCATGGCAGAAGGTGAAGGCGGAGCAGGCGTGTCATATGGCAGGAGTAGGAGCAGGTCCTGAGCCTTTAAACAACAAGACATGGTCTTGTGAACTGAGCCATAAACTCATTTATCACCAAAGAGACAGTGCTTAGCCATTCATGAAGGATCCACTCCCATGATTCAATCACCTCCCACCAGGCTCCACCTCCAACATTGGGAATCACATTTCAACATGAGATTTGGAGGGGACAGACATCCAAAAAATATCAGTGTTTAAATGTGGAACCCCAAGTAGCTTAAATGGTTGACAGAGGACAAAAGTGTAACTTCCATAGTAAGACAGGGAAATTCAGGTTCTTACCCCAGTTCCTATATTATCTAACTCTATGTTCTTGAACATTTGTATTTGAGATAATGTAATATTTACTGGGTGTTTATCCCGAACCAGGCACAGTTCTAAATTCTTTACATGTATTAACTCATTTAATCCTCACAATAGATTAGTTGGGTGTGATTATTATTCCGACTTTACAGATGAGGAAACCAAGGCACAGGAAGCTGCAGTGACCTGCTCAGATGTGTTTGACATCCGTGAGGCCACCCCCAGATTCATGATTTGCTAGGAGGACTTGCAGGACTCAGCACACAGTGATACTCATGGCTATGATTTATTACAGTGACAGATACAAAGCAACATAAGCAAATGGAAAAGGCATAGGGGGAGAAGTTCAGGGGAAGCCAGACACGTGCTTCCCAGGGCAGTCACGCAGGACACATTTAATTCCTCCAGCAATGAGTGGTGACAACGTGTGAAAAGGTGGCTATCAGGGAAGCTCACTAGAGACTCAGCACCCAGGGTTTTCAACTGGGGCTGGTCATGTAGGCACCCTCTGCCCAAATGTCAAAATTTCACACTCCCAGAAGGAAAGGTGTTGAGCATAAGTCATGTTGTTTGTACAAACACTTTAGGCATAGTGATCAATTCTTATTTCTGAAAGTGGAGAGGTCCTTCCTGGAATCCAAGTTCCCAGATGCCAGCCAGAGGTTAATCTTGCAGGGAGGCCTTTCTAAGGCTAGAAGTCAGACCTTATATGTCAAATCTTTTTTGCACATGTGTCTGCCGAGTGGAAGAGCTGGGCTTCACTCACAGGTACCTTCTGGAGGCCAAACACAGAACAGCTTGTGATATATGGCCCATCAGAGATGTCCAGCAGGCAGTCAGGAGTATGGAATTCAGTAGAGATGTGCAGGTTGGAGACAGCAGTGTGGTAGTTGCAGGCCTATAGTGACATTGAAAGCTGTGAGATTCACTAAGTTCACATAGGAAGTGAATGTAGGCTGAGAATAATAGAGGTCAGAGGATGGTGCCCTGGGCCCCTCCCACCTGCAGAAGTCAGCTCTATGAGGATGAATCCCAGTGCATACCAAGAAGGAGAGGCCGGTAAGTTCAGAGAAGAGCTAAAAGGAAGTTATAACCTATAAGCCAAGTGAAATAAGTGTTTCATGCAGGCAGAGATGAATAGCAGATGCTGCTGGTAGATCCAACATGAAGGAAACCGTGAACTGGTCATGGAGCATAGAAACATGCAGGTTGCTGACTTTGACAAGAACTGTTTCAGTGGATTGGTCTGGAAAAAAACCTGACTGTAGTGGGTTCAAGAGAGCATGAGAAGAGGGGAAGTGGAGATCACAGAGTGTTAAAAACCCATTTGGGGAGTTTTGCTGTAAAAGGAAGAAAGGAAATGGGGTAACAGCTGGAGGCAAAAGTGGGTTTCAGAAGGGGGTGTGTGTGTGTGACTTGGGAGACTGTTCAGCGTGTGTGTATGCTGACGGGACTGGATCCAGGAGGTGGGGGGCATTAATAATGGATGTGATAAAAAGATCATGGTATTCTCCAGTAAGTGAAAAGGGAGGGACAGTACGAGTTGGCTTTACATTCATTGGCTCACGCCGGGAACAGTGGCTTGTGCCTATAATCCCAGCTACTTGGGAGGCTCAGGTGGGAGGATCACTTGAGCTCAGGCTGGCCAACATAGTGAGACCCTGTCTCAAAAAACAAATTATTAGCTCATGCACTATTCATCCAGGGTAATGGAGGAAAGGCAAGTTATTTGGGCACAGTGCAGGTGGAGGTGGCAGTGTGTGAAATTTCTGGCAACTTCTTTCTTAGTGAAATGAGAAGCAATATGCTGAGCTGAGGGTGAGGAAGGGGAGAATGTGATGGAAGTCTGGAGAGAGAGGAGGAGCTGTAGGAGCGTCATTTAAAAGGGTAGAAAAGTGAGCTGACCAGGGAAATAAGTTAGAACTGCCTGAGCTCCTCCAGGGGCCTAAGAGAACCTTAGGCATTGGCTCCCAAGAATTTAAAATAAGTCCAGTTGCCCACGGTTGGGTGGTTTCTCTAGCCATGTGCAGCTGTAGAGATGCAGGCACCGAGTGACAGAGTTGATTTAACCAGGATTGGGTTTTGCCAGGCAAGCATGAGGAAGGGAGAAAGCAGCGTAGACATTGAGGGTGGATACAAGGGAGTTTATCTAAAGTGGAGAGGCAGAGTGGTGTGGGCCAAAGCTTTGATTTTTCTTGGAAGGTGGTGTGTTAGAAAGGTTGATACTGGGACGGGCACGGTGGCTCACGCCTGTAATCCCAACATTTTGGGAGGCCATAGTGCATGGATCATGAGGTCAGGAGTTCAAGACCAGCCTGGCCAAGATGGTGAAACCCCATCTCTGGTAAAAATACAAAAATTAGCTGGGCATGGTGTTATGCACCTGTAGTCCCAGCTACTTGGGAGGCTGAGGCAGAAGAATCGCTTGAACCGGGAGGTGGAGATTGCAGTGAGCTGATTGTGCCACTGTGCTCTAGCCTGGGTAACAGAGTGAGACTCCATCTCAAAACAAAACAAAACAAAAACAAAAATTAGCCAGGCATGGTGGCACATGCCTGTAATCTCAGCTACTCAGGAGGCTGAGGCAGAGAATTGCTTGAACCAGGGAGGTGGAGGTTGCAGTGCACCACACAGCAAGACTTCGTCTCAAAAAAAAAAAAAAAAAAAAAAAAAAAGGTTGACACTAGAGTGCCTCAAAAATGACTTCCCTTAAATGTATGGTGCATGATAAATGCAACACAAATGAACACAACACAGGGGGTAAAAGATTAACGTGTGGAATAAAGCCTACGGCTTTTGATAACTGTTACTCACTTTTGTACCAGTTGCCCAGACTAGTGGCTACCAGTCCTTGGTTTTAGAGGAGAAGAACAAGTGAAGAATAAGTGACATGTTCCTGCACATTTATCGGATGCCTCGGACCACTGTCCAGGTGGCCCTGAACAGGAACAGTCATGCTCTCAGATGACCCTGGCTCTTTTTAGTCAGCATGCCATTCACATAGCAAACCTGGCATCCACCAACTCCCCCTTTATGGGAAGAAGGTTTTGAGAGGTTTACTAGTTGTTCCCACCCAGGTGTGAACAACAGTGACTCCCTCATCAGCCCTGCACCTGTCGGAGAACTTCATACAGCTTTTCTGCTTCTTACTCAGCCCAGGGCCTCTTTTCAAGCGCATACCTCTAGGCTCTTTCGTTCTTCCTTTACAGCAGACTCCAGTGACTCAGCCGTCCTGATCTTTACTGTCCCCTGAGCACCAGGTCCCCTCTTTTCCCTCGTCCCCTCCCTTCCTAGTCATCTCAGAAGATAAGTCATTAGGTCCTTTTGATTTTAAAGGAATTATTGCTTATCACAAACATGTAAGACAAATAATGAATCTAATACAGATAACAAAAAATAGCATAGTACAAAGTTTCTAGAATCCTAACAAAAGTTTGTATAATTTTGGTCCAATTTATGGTTTGTGCTTCTGGTCTGTGATGGGGAATGGAAACTTCTGCCTTTAGCTAATTCCCAAAGCCAAATTCAACAGCAAAAATCAGATAGTCTCCCACTCCCCACAATGTCTCCTAAGAGCCCCTCATTCCAGCTCTGAGGTCTGACACACACTCCCTGGAGATAAGATTGATATCTAAAAACATCTGTTGCTCTCCCCAGTGCAAGATGAGGATATGTTGGTACTGAGAAGTAAGAAATTTCCTGATCTTTGGACTGGGGAGAGTAACAAATGTTTTAGAATGGCTGTGAACTCTGGGAATATCAACGTTAGTTTTCTTTCTCTTTCCTTTCTCTGGAGCATATCAAAACCACTCTGTAATGGCCACCCTAAAACAACACAATCAGAATTGAACTGTTTAGGGTTTCTAAACAAAGGAAGCCACAGAACTCAGAGTAAAAAGCCAAGCAGGCTGGGCACAATGGCTCACACCTATAATTCCAGCACTTTGGGAGGCCGAGGTGGGTGGATCGCCTGAGGTCAGGAGTTTGAGACCAGCCTGGCCAGCATGGATGAAACCCCATCTCTACTAAAAATACAAAAATTAGCTGGGGGTGGTGACTGGTGCCTGTAATCCCAGCTACTCGGGAGGCTGAGGCAGGGGAATCACTTGAACTCAGGAGGCGGAGGTTGCAGTAAGCCTGCACTCTAGCCTGGCAACAGAGTGAGACTCTATCTCAAAAATAAATAAATAAATAAATAAATAAAATAAAATAAAAAGCAAGCAGAGGGAAACAGCAGGTGATTCACTGAGAACCAGACTTGCACCCAATTCCCCAACCCTTATTCACTTCAACATGTGCGCCAAAGAAAGCACCAGTCCCATCCCTCCTTATACTACAGAGAGTGCTCAGAGTTGATTGTTGGAATAACTGGACTTTAATTCCAGTACTGCCATTAGACCAGCTAAGGGACCTTCAGCAAGTGTCCCAGGCTTGCTGGGTCTGGTGCTTACCTGGAACCTGGGGCAGTGAGTCAATGGTCTTCCTCATGCTAATATTCTATTCTATCTCACTCTTGCTCAAAAGCACGTGTAGAGGTAGGTTAAGTGAATGCATTAACTATGTAGCAAACACAATGTCCATAACATCTACCTTCTTGTAACAGGGAAAATAGAGATTGCTTTAAAGAACAAAAAGAAGGTAAATATAAATGGGGCAAAAGGGGCTGGGGAGGCAGACAGGGATTCAGATCCAGGGTAGGGATTTTGGACTTTAATCTGAGGACAAGGGAGGCCATCGAAGGACTTACAGACAGTAACATGGTCAGATCTGTATTTTAAAGAGATCATCTGGCTGTAGTGTGGAGACTGTGCTGTGTGTGTGTGTGTGTGTGTGTGTGTGTGTGCATATGTGTCAGTGTGTATAGGGAGGCAGGGTGGGAAAGGAGGCTTCTAAACCAGGCCAGAGATGTTGGTGACTTGGACTAGGTTACAGCAATGAGGCTGGGATGAAGGGGACAGGAGGGAAGAGATTAAGAGGGAAACTTAAGGGGACTTGGTGCTGGATTGTGGTGTGGGGGTGAGAGGCAGTTTCAGGGAGGCCACCTAGAGTTTTGCTTTGAGAAACTGGGTGGTGGTAATGCCATTTCCTGACATAGGGTGTGTGTGTGAGTGTGAGTGCACACTTGTGAGTGTGGTGACGTGTGGGGGCTGGTAATGAGGAAGTGGATGAATGAATTCCATCTTGGACCTGCTGGGTTTGAGATCTAGCATCATTTGAGGAATCCAGATGGTTGAGAACTTTTATTAAATATCAACTGTGTATTTTGTGAGGTTACTCACCCCTGCTACAGGAATGGAGTAAACATTTGCTTTGTTCATTGAGCAAATACTATTTAGAACTTTAAAAATAATCATCCTAACTTTTTTGTGTTGTGTTCTGTCTTTCCCAAAATATTTGACTCTTCGCTACTCATCTAGGTTGACATCAATGCCACGACTGACCTAGGCAGTTCCCTCATGTTAATACAGCAGATCTTGAATCTGCAGCGGTGACTTGAGAGAAAATCATTCTAAACACTCAAAACCTCAGAAGTTCCTTCTCAGGACCTCAAACATGCCATAGGCCTATGTACCAAATTTGTTCTATACTCGGATTTTTCTATACTCAGTTTGGAAATACAGTGTGTCTCCTTCCTGGGAGAAATCACAGCCTTCAGGGAAAGGAGAAATATAGCTTTGGGTCTTGGGATTTATTTATTTATTTATTTATTTATTTATTTATTTATTTTGAGACGGAGTCTCGCTCTGTCGCCCAGGCTGTAGGGCAGATGGCCAGATCTCAGCTCACTGCAAGCTCCGCCTCCCAGGGTTCACGCCATTTCCTGCCTTAGGCTCTCCGAGTATCAGCTGAGTTTTGAATGTCCTTATCAGTGTGTATTAGAGTTAAATTATTCTAATTTAAAATTGATGGCTGGGACTACAGGGCGGCCCTCCACCTCACCCGCTAGTTTTTGTAATTTTTAGGTAGAGGACGGGGGTTTCCACCGTGTTCGCCAGGATGATCTCATCTCCCTGACCTCGTGATCCGCCGTCTCGACCTCCCAAAGTGCCTGGGATTACAGCTTGAGCCACCGCGCCCGGCCGGGTCTTGGGATTTAAATCACAATGTGAGATGGCATCCACTCTTAGTCAACTGAGGCCCCAAATGTGTGGTCGTGTATTTTCAGGTGTTTAAGTGATTTTGAACGTTGCATTTCTTTAACTAGTTGAATATTTAAATTTGCCAGAAGATGGCAGCATGATGTTATAAAAGAGAATAGAAAAAAGAAAAAAACAAAACTCTTTTTTTCAAAGCCCAGGTATTAATAAATAGAGGCCTGGAAAGCAACCATAACTAAGAATTTTTCTTCTTGTTCCTATAACCGGAAAGAAAGGAAGGAATAAAGTATGAAAGAAAGCAATGAAGTAAAAGATGAAAAAATGGACTGGAGGAACTGAGGGAGGGAAAGCAATTTAAAAAGAAAGTAAAAGAAAAAAGGAAAACACTTCACCTCCAAGTAGATCATATTTAACTAAAGGAAAGAACCAAGCTGCTGATGTAGGAAGTTTCCGAGGGAGGAAACCAGTGCTATAACCACATTTATTCACAGCCTCGATGTGTGAGTGCAAGACAGACATTTGACCTTCTTATGAAAGCAGTTGTCTCTTTGGGAAACTATGAGAATGAATTTACATTTACAAAGTTTGCTAGTCCCTTTAAGTAAGTCTTACATTAGCATAATTCCCAGCTAGTATTCAAAACTGATTTTATTCAATATCCTTCAAAGAGGTCGTTAATGTTGGTTTCCATGTTTACGTTGTGTAGGGAAATAAGTGAAATTATTCAAGAAGGGAATAAACGGTATTCAGACACACATTGACAGCAATGGCTTCCTGTGATGGAAATGAGAAGGCTGCCTCCAGTTCAGTGCTTCCAGAAGTCTGCAGGCTGGGAAGAGATCTTCAGCGCTGGCTGCTTGACTCTGCACTGACCAGCCCTCACTTACTTGGGCTACTCTTTAGACCCATCAGCAACTTGTTCTCTCCTCAGTCTAATTAATTTGACTTAGCAGGGAGTTCTGGGATGGGAGAGATCTTAGGAGTGGTGATCGGTTTTTCAGCCTTGGCGATAATGACATCTTGGGCCAAATAATTCTTTTTTTTATGGGGCAGGGAGCTGTTCTTCTTAGGGTATGATATTTAGCAGAATCCCTGGCCTCTTGCTGTCTGCTCAGTGCTAGTCACATCCTTTAGTAGTGACATCCAAAAATGTGTCTGGACATTGCTGAATGTCCTTTGAGGAGCAAACTGCCCTCTTCCTCCATTTGAGAACCAGTATTTTAGATAAACTCTAATTACAAGAATGAATGAAATTTTGAAAGTTTTCTCTGTCCTACTGTCCTGCTTACGGGCAAAATTGTTATTGAATCATCAGAGAAATGTGTGCTCTTCAAATCTATGTTGGAGACTTCCAAACATTAAATCCAGGCATAAAATGCTCTTATTGTAGCAAAGATAACATTCTCTTATGTGAATCAGAAAACAACATATATTTATTATAAATATTCTGTTGCGCAAAAACTTATACAAAGCACCACAGGGGATGCAAAGCAGTGGGAGTTTTTACATAAATAAAACAATTACATTGTTAATTGCCAGGTACTTTTCCTATTCATTGGAATGTCCATGTTCTATTCATTTCATTTAAAGTTTGCAACATCTCTATGGAGAAATATTATTTGCATTTTATAGAGAAAGAAAGTGAGGCTGAGAGAAGTTTAATCACTAACTCAATGTTACATTAATAGATAGCAAAAGCCAGATTAAAACCCAATCTTTCTAACACCAACAACTGTATGTGCTCTAGTACTGGTCACTAACCCTTGAAAATCTTACAATCTACTTGGGGAAACAATACACATACATAGAAAAGTTGTCTGATGTCATAAGGCAATAGATGATTTAATCCAAAAGTCATAAAAATTGTAAGATGCATTGCTGTAGATAAGAGTGGTCTGAGAAATTATGAGGATGTGATGGGTCTTGATCTGTGTGTATTTAAAGAACCGAGGATTGGAGAGATGCGATAAGATAGGTTCTGTTGCATAAAGCGGCAATCTTCAATGGAACACTGGCTGCACAAGGGTGTTGCCAGAATGGGGTTGTATTATGGACTGCATGTTTGTTCCCCACAAAATTTAAATTTTGAAACCATAGTCCTAATGTAACGGTATCGGGAGAGGGAGAATTTGTGAGGTAATTAGGTCAGGAGGTTGGAGCCCTCATTATGGGATTAGCGTTCTTATAAGAAGAGCTAGCAGCACCCTCCACCCCCCTCCTCAACTCGCTGCCATATGAGGATACAATGAGAAGACTGCCATCTGCAAACCAGGACGCAGGCCCTCACCTGACACCAGATCTTTCAGCACATTGATCTTGGACTTCCCACCCTCTAGAACTGCAAGAAATAAATGTTTGTTTTGAAGCCACCAGTCTGCAATCATTTGTTATAGAAGCCTGAACTGACTAATCAGCTAAAGACGGCTAAAAGGAGAGGAAGACCTGTGCTGAGAAAGGAGAGTGAAGCAGGCTAGAAAAGGAAGCTGGCAACAGAGGGCAGGGGCCTCGAATACAACCCAGCTGTCATCAGCTGAGAGGCCAAAATAATGGATTTTGTTTGGCTCAAGTTTTAAAAATTGGAAAATTTGTGGGGGGAAGAATTTGGATTTCTGAAAATTCTTGAACAAAAAGATGTGGCAACATCAGGCCTACATTCCTGAGTCTCGACTCTTGGCTGAAGCCAAGGAGGAGTTATTGTCATGAACAGGGTCTGGATTCTCCAGTTCACCAGTATCCACATCATGTCCTATTCTTTTACCCTCTTTCTTCACTTAATTATTTGCTTAGCCCCTCTAAGCAGTGGAATTTGCAATCTTCAATTTAGAAAATAATGTTTATTAGAAATTAATCTGATAACACCAATTAAAAATCTACTATCTTTATAACAGTCTGCTAGAAATGAGAGACAAGAAACATTAAATATTTGTGCCATATATCCAAAAATTGTTATTAGGGTTTCCTTTTATTCCTGTCTTTTCTACTGAAATTACCCATGGTCTTTCCTGGGGCTATGCAATGTAAATTTTTCATCACTGTTGTTGCTTGGTGTTGGAGTTGAGGTTGATTTTCCCATCTTCGTATACTGTGAACACCTCATCACTATGCCATTTCCTTCACTCAGGCCTGGTGTGTGACAACACTGCAACTGTTGAATAAAACAGACAAACCTGAGGAGTTTATCTCAGGATATGCTCTGGGAGTTTTATTCAGTGATAGCCCACATTCCCAGAACAGTGCCTGGAACACTGTGGGTGCTCAAAATTATATGTTGTGGTGTTGTCACACACCAGGCCTGAGTGAAGGAAATGGTATGGTGCTGAGGTGTTCACAGTTTACAAAGATGGGAAAATCAACATCAGCAGACAATAAGCAATGACTGTAATACACAAGTAAATTATATATGTTGGAAAATAATTTGGAAAAGGAAAAATAACACAGTAGGCTAAGAGAGCTGGCAGTGGGAAACTGCCATTTTTAAGCAGGGCATTCAGCATCAGCCTCATTGAGAAGACGACATTTAAGCAAAGACTTGAAGGAGGTTGTCGTGGGAAATTACCTCGATGTGATGGGAATCTCCAAGTACCAGGCAAGCTGTTCTATCATGGAACAGAGGCTCACAGACCAAATTAGGAAGTTCATATCATGCAGATTATCAAATCACCCTAAAACACACGATGAGAGGCAAGAGGAAAGAAATGCTGTAAGTTAACATATGGAATACTTGCAATGAGATAGAAGCAGGTACAACCCACAGTATATGAATGCTGGGTTACATATTGTTAATATGCTCTTCCTATTTCTTTTTGTCCCCCTCCTGTGTTCCCTTCTTTCCCCTAGCCTTCCCCACTGATGGTGAGGATATAAGGACCAGACTTGAGCTCAGCAGACAGAGGTGCCTAAGGCCAACACACACTTGCTTTATTAGAGAGATTCAGCACCAAGCACTCCTGGTCAATAGCTGTGGCTCATATTATTAGCTTGTTGAGCAGCTGGAAGCTTTTTCTGATTCTCTTGGGTGGAACACATGTGGAGTCAGAGGAAGGACCACAATACGTATCATCCACAGGCAAGCAGCTTGGGATGACACAGCTGTCAGCGTGGAGGTGGTATGACCCATACCTTACTATTGGTTCTTCTATCCCTTTCTTTATAGAGATAATGCTCTTGATTATTTCATGGTTTACAAATCCTATATCTCATTCATTATATCTCTCTTTAACATGTCTTATAAGGTACATACTATATTTAACATATCTTAGACATTTCATCCACTCCATTGTTTTTCTCATCTTTCAGAGCCGAATTCCATATTCTCAAGTAGTGAATAATAGTAAACACACTTTACAGAGGGGAAAGAGTCAGCTATGAGAATATCAAAGTGAAGAGTGCACCAGCCAGAAGAATTAGCAAAGGCAAAAGTATACCTGGTTGGTGCATCTCCAGGACAGCAAGAAAGGCAATATGGCTGGAGTGGAGTCAGTGGGTGAGTGGAGATTAGTAGGAGAGATGGTCAGATTTTTCTGGACCTTATGGCCATTGTAAGAACTGTGTAATAACAAATTTATCCTTCACTGAATTATATAGTTGACCTTTGAACAAGACGGGTTGGAATGCGTGAATCCACTTATACGCAGATTTTCTTCCACTTCTGCCTCCCCTGAGACAACAAGACCAACACCTCCTTTTGCTCCTCCCACTCAGCCTACTCAACATGAAGAAGATGAGAATGAAGACCTTTATGATGACCCACTCCCACTTAATGAACAGTGAATATATTATCCCTTCCGTATGATTTTCTTAATAACATTTTCTTTTCTGTAGCTTACTTTATGGTAAGAATGCAGTATAGAACACATATAACACACAAAATATGTGTTAATCAACTATGTATGTTATTGGTAAGGTTTCCAGACCGTAGTAGGCTATTAATAATTAAGTTTTGGGGGAGTCAAAAGTTATACTCCACTTTTCACCTATGTGGTGGGTTAGTGCCTCTAACCCCCAAGTTGCTCAAGAGTCAGCTGTACTACCAATTTGATTTTTCCATCCTCTAGAAATTACTCTTTACTCATGAGTAGGAGGAAAATCACAGTAATACAGTATCATGGAAGCTCGGGGAAGAGAGAGAGAGATTCAAAAAGAGGTCAGCTGTGTCCCTGAAATGATTTTGGTAAAGAAGAGGTTATGGGAGATGATGAGAAGGTGGAAGGAAAGGCCCTTTGAATTAGCAATAAATATGTCATCAGTGACCTTCAAGGGACAAATTTTGACGAAGCAGCTGAGGCAGAGGGCTGAGTGCTAAGTCACAGAGGAAGCTGGTGGGGAGGAAATGGATGTATTGCTTCCTCAGGCTCCGGTGACCTTTCACAGATCACTATGCCTCATGGCTGCTGACATGAGAATGCCTCCTCCCCTGGAGGACTGCGGCACATGCTGTCAAGCACTTCCCAGCAGAGCCCCACAAACCCCGTTCCCATGTCGCAGGCTGCTGATTAAAGTGTTTCCAACAAAGTCTACCAGATTCTCTGAAAGGCCTTTGAGGTTGCTCATTCAAGTGAATACTTTTACTCACTGGTTTTTTTTTGTTTTGTGTTGTTGTATGAGTGGAGGGAAAGATGAGACTAATCATTCAATTTGTGAATGATATTTTCTTGTACAGTTCCTGTCATTCTGGTTCCAAAGATTACCTGCATTTCCATCTATCTATCCATGCATCCATCCATCTATCTGTCCATTTATCCGTTCATCCTCAATCCATTCCTTCATTTTTCCATCCCTCCATCTATCCCTCCCTCCATCCATCCTTCCATCCATTCATCTCTCCATCTATCCCTCCATCAATTTATCCACCATTTATCCATTCATCCATCCACCTATCCCTCCATCCATCATCTTCTTCTTGACGGTCATCTCTATGACAGACAACTTTTCCTTATCTCCAGGACTAACTTGTCCATCTGTCCTTTAAATTCCACCTTCCACCCCCTACTCCACTATTCCCTTTTCTCTTTCCTTGCTCCTCCTGGGGAGACTGAAGATCAGTGAATCCCCTCAACTTTTTTTTTGAGACGTGATTACAGGCCCCCACCACCACCCCCAGCTAATTTTTTGTATTTTCAGTAGAAACGGGGTTTCACCATGTTGGCCAGGCTGGTCTCGAACTCCTGACCTCAGGTGATCCACCTACCTCAGCCTCCCAAAGTGCTGGGATTACAGGCATGAGGCACTGCACCCAGCTCAGTGAATCCCTTTTTATCTCTGATCTTCACTCCCATCCTTTCCTGGATAAACCCAAGTTCTTTCTGTCTTTAAAAGTAACACCTCTCCCCACCTCCCTGTCCATCGTATTTATCACCCTAGGTCTCTTATTTGCTCAAAGCAAAGTTCCTTGAATGCAACATTTGCACAAGTTTGTATCTGCCCTCTTCGCCCCCCTGAAACTGCTGTCCTTAAGGCCCGGTCACACTCCCATGTCAGCTCATAACACCCTCAATTTACTTATTACATTTTCTATTGTAATTGCCTATTTTCTGTCTCACTCAATAAACTCAATTCACCGAGAACAAGATTCTTTCATAGTTACCTCCGTCCCCAGCATCTAGAACAGTCTCTGGCACATAGTAGACAACCTATGTCTGTTCAATGAATGAAAGTGTGACTGGCTGAATGAACGGATCCTATTTATGACCTCTTTTACATTTGACTCAGTTAACTATGTCCTCTTTTTTAAAAAAAAAATTCTTCCATCAGTTACTCAGACAATAGTGTCTCTGGTTTTCATTCTAACCCTCTGTCGGTTCTTTTGTGGTTTCTTATCTCTAAATGATGCAATTTCCTAAGGGTCTTTTTTTGTTCTTTTCTCAACACTATCTACTCTACCTGGGCAAGCTCGTCTGTAGCCACAGTTTTAAGGACTGTTTTATCTATACCTCCAGTTTTGATCTTTCTCCTGCTCCCCTCCTGATCATATATCTAGCTGCCTACTAAACATCTTCATTTAACTATCTCCTAGGGTCTTCAGGTATAAAAGTTAAATAACTGAACTCATAACTCCTGTCACAGTTAATGCCATTAGCAATCTATTTAGTTGCCAAAGTTAGAAATATGGGCATTTTCCTGGATATCCTTTCCCTTTATCTGTTATTTAATCAGTTATTGATTCCTTTAGGTCAAACTCCTACAACATATCTGAAATGTGTTCTCTCCTGCTCCACTTGCTTGCCATCGTCTGGGTGTCATGAGTGAGAGAATTCAGTTTGCTGCAGGAGGAATGAGTTCTATGCGTCTCCCTCCTTCCCCCGCTCCCTACGTTCACACAGAGGCACAAACACCTGTGTCTGAGCACACACACAGAAAGTTGTACTCAGAGTCAGGCCATTGCAAATACCAGGCCTTCTAGCCACCTTTGAGGGAAGCAGTCAGCCCCCTTCCACGAGAGAGAGGAGATCAGGAGGCAGCATTGAGAAATAGGATGAAACTAATGACAATGGCTGTGCCTCCAAAGTCTCCTATCCCCAGCAAAAACTTCTCCCTTAAATAGTATTGTAAAATACCATATGAGAAAAGAAAAGAAAGCAATAAAAAGAAACCAGATTGTATTTTGACTGAAGTAATTCCAACCACATATTTCACAATCTTGTGTTAACTTCCCTGTCTGTATTTCATTTACTGCACTGACTTTGTCTCAAAAACAATTGTCATTACAGAATTGGCGAGTGTTGATTCTCTTCTGCATCATTTTAAAACAAGTCGTCAAGTGTCTAGCAATATAAGGCACATGCTGCACTGCAGGGATATTGGATTGGGACATCAGAGTGTGGTGGGGACAGGATGAGGCTGGGACATCAAAGTGATGGTGGGGGACAAGCTGAGACTGGGACATCAGAGCGATGGTGGGAACAGGCTGGGACAGCAGAGTGATCGTGGGGACAGGCTGGGGCTAGGACATCAGAGTAATGGTGGGACAGGCTGGGGCTGGAGCGTCAGAGTGATGATGGGGACAGGCTGGGGCTGGGACATCAGAGTGATGATGGGGACAGGTTGGGGCTGGGACATCAGAGTAATGGTGGGACAGGCTGGGGCTGGGACATCAGAGTAATGGTGGGACAGGCTGGGGCTGGGGCATCAGGGTGATGATGGGGACAGGCTGGGGCTGGGACAGCAGAGTGATGGTGGGACTGGCTGGGGATGGGGCATCAGAGTGATGGTGGGGTACAGTTGGGTACAGGGATGGTTTTCTTGGTTTCTGCTGAACTTAGAGGAAGGAGGCCACTAGACCTTTTAGTGTTAACATTCTCCATGGTAGTTAACTTGTTCATGGTGATAATCCTTTATTAATTCTTTCATTTTAATTTTGGAGAACAAAATTGTGGATGGTACCCCTAAGCTGAGGAGAGCTTCAGATAACCTTAGCAAGTTTGGATTCTTATATTGAGGGCAAAAGAGAACACTAAGAATTTTAATCAGGGGGATGGTAGGATCAGGTTTAAGTATTAGAAATGATAACAAAATTATTTGTACCTAGTATATGCTAGGCCCTTTGCATGGACTATCTTATTCAAATTTTAAAACAGCTCTCTGAGGAAATACTCTTCATTTTCTTCTTTTTATACGTGGTGAAGTCAAGGCTTAGAGAGAGAATCTGTCCAACTTCTCACAGGTGACTGCTCTGTTACCACCCATCTCCAGTTCACTCTGTGCCTTCTCCTTCCCGTTCCCTCATCCAATCCTGGTGCTTAATGTACGCAATCATCATCTTCTAGCACTGATCTTCAAACAAACTTTACAGCCACTAAAAGCACTTTTTTTTGAGACTGAGTCTTGCTCTGTCACCCAGGCTGGAGTGCAGTGGTGCAATCTCGGCTCACTGCAACCTCCACCTCCCAGGTTCAAGCGATTCTCATGCCTCAGCCTCCCGAGTAGCTGAGATTACAGGTGTGCACCACCACGCCCAGCTAATTATTGTATTTTTAGTAGAGACAGGATTTCACCATGTTGGCCAGGCTGGTCTCCAACTCCTGACCTTAGATGATCTGCCTGCCTGAGCCTCCAAAAGTGTTGGGAGCCACTGCTCCCGGCCCACTAAAAGCATTTTTAAGACCATGTGATGTGTCATGCATTTTTACTTATATTCAGATATTTTTTTAAAAAATTTTATTGTAGCTTAAATAGTCACAAAGGATATCATTTCTGATGTAAACAATAGACTTTCTATTTATTTATTTTTAATTTTTGGAGAAAGGGTCTCATTCTGTCACTCAGGCTGGAGTGCAGGGGTATGGTCATTGCTCACTGCAGTCTTGACTTCCTGGGCTCAAGCAATTCTTCTGCCTTAGCCTCCCAAGTATCTAGGACTACAGGTGTGCACCATCACACTTGGCTAATTTTTAATTTTTTTTTTTTTTGGTATAGTCAGGGCCTCACAATGTTGCCCAGGTTGTTCTCAAACTCCGGGCTTCAAGTGATCCTCCCACCTTGACCTCCCAAAGCACTAGAATTACAGGTACAATAGACTTCTAAGTAAAATGTTACATCACTTTCTAAAATATCTTCAGAAATTAATACCATATCATTTGATATCCATAATTGTTCTTTGAGAAAAACTACACAGTCAAGCTCTTTTTTGACAATTGGGGATTTCGTACCACTCCATTTCTTCCTTTACATCATATTCCCATTTTGGTATCTGCACAGATTTTTTTCACAATGTGAGATATTTTTTATTTTTGAAAAGAAATACAATATGCTACTTCTGCCAAATGCAAGTTCTTAAGCAGATCAACTCTAGGAAGGAGGACTACTAATGCTGAGGATGTGGACTGTCCATACCCACATACCCTTAGAAAGTCTTGATCCCCATCTGGGACTTACACACTCAAATGTAAAGACTGCTGCTTCATTCTGTGGTGCTCTTTCTGCTTTTCAACAACATTTTGTCTCATTAATTCACAATTCTTACTTTACCTGTCTTCATATCCCTTGGACAACTCAAGTGTGCAAAATTTTCTTTCTATCTCTAGCACAAAACAGACATCTCATATTGGTTTGCTGATCCAATGGGCTAATTAGTGTTCTGTCCTGTTCTTTTATTTCATATTACAGTTTCTTTCTCTCTCTTTCCTTCTTCCTTCCTTCCTTCCTTCCTTTCTTTCTTTCTTTCTTTCTTTCTTTCTTTCTTTCTTTCTTTCTTTCTTTCTTTCTTTCTTTCTTTCTTTCTTTCTTTCTTTCTTCTTTCTCTTTCCTTCCTTCCTTCCTTCCTTCCTTCCTTCCTTCCTTCCTTCCTTCCTTCCTTCCTTCCTTCCTTCCTCTCTTTTCTCCCTTTCTCTCTTTCTTTTCTTTCTTTTTCTTTTCTTTCAAGATGGAGCCACACTTTGTTGCCCAAGCTGGTCTCGAACTCCTGGGTTCAAGTGATTCTCCCACCTTGGCCTCCCAAAGCACTGGGATTACAGGCATGAGCCGCTGTGCCCAGCCATAGTTTCTTTTTCAGACTGTTATTTTGAGCACTTCAGGTGAGGTCCATTTAGCAGTAAAACACAAGGGGAATTTTTAGCAGGTGGGTGCAAAGAGTTCACTTCCTCACTTATAGAATAGAAAGAAAGATATTAATAACATGGCCCAGGCCATGCCTTTGAAACCTGGAAGCTCCAGCTGCCCAGGATGTGATCCTTGCTCCAAAGGAGCTAACCAGTTAGCACAGGGTGCATAGACATGGAAAACATATGCTAATAAAGCATTATGGGGCAGGAAAGGCAGGAGTAGCTATTGCCATTTTTATTCTAGAGCAGGGCCTGCTTACAGAGTTGGGCAAGATTGCAATAAAATATTGTATTCATTAGACAAGCACGCCATGCTTTGGTCCCTTATCATAGACATAGAAGAAGTGCATGTGTTTTTAAGTATTTGAGGTGGAGAAAGAGCCCAACTACTTCTTGGGTGTGGCTAAAACTATCCTTTTCAAGAGGCAGCAGATGGGGTAGGGGCTTTGGAGTCTGACAGATTTGAGTTTGAGATCTACCGCTTAACTTGAGGTGCTGAATCTCTCTGAGTTTTGGTTTCCTCATCTGTAGAATGAGAATAATGTTATGTGCCTCAATGTGTTGAGTACAGACATAATGTGATTATATGTGTAGAGTGCCTGACATCTGGCAGATATCCAATAAATATTAATTTCTTTCTTTTCCTCCTATGTGGCTCATAATACTTTGCACATACTTTGATGTTATTTCTCACTAGTTTGATTTATTGTGAATTTCTTTTTCTCTTCCTTACTAGAGTCTCCAGAGGTCCCATTTAATCCATCTCTGTATTCACTGAACATGTCATAGTGCCCTCTCCATGCAGTGATCAGGAATGTTAAATTTAATTAAATAGGTGAAGAACATCTATTACAGAGAGGAAGAAGAACATCTTTGTCCAGCCCCAAATCTTGATCTTGGCTTTGAAATTCTCTTTATTTAAATGTCCTTTGGGCAAAGCAATAGAAATAGACTCTGGTTAACTGGTTAACTTAAGCTAAAAAGGACTTACAGGAAGGGCTCTTCAACAGTCTTAACAAATTTTTTTTTGAGATGGAGTCTCAATCTGTCACCCAGGCTGCAGTGCAGTGGTGTGATCTCAGCTCACTGCAACCTCCGCCTCCCGGGTTCAAGTGATTCTCCTGTCTCAGCCTCCAGAGTAGCAGGGACTACAGGCATGCACCACCACACCCAGCTAATTTTTGTATTTTTAGTAGAGACAGGGTTTCGCCATGCTGGCCAGGCTGGTGTTGAACTCCTGGCCTCATGTGATTCACCCAACTTGGCCTCCCAAAGTGATGGGATTACAGGTGTGAGCCACTGTGCCTAGCCTCAGCAGTCTCATAGGAGAACTCAACAAGCAGCCCTGGGGAGCACAGACGCAGGGGAGCTCCAGAACCTGCAGTGCGGGAGTTGCTCTAGATGCCACCATCAGACCTTCAGTTCCAAATTTATCAATTACTGGGATCACCACCAAAAGTTCAAATTCCCAGAAGAAAATCCAACTTGTATCAGGTGCCTTTATTATAGCTAGAGCACTAAGATTGCAGAGGGAAGCAATAGTTGGTCCACACCGCAGATCCTGGGACCCTTCTTGGCATGCCTCCTTGCCAGCTTCTGGTCAAGCATGAGAACTTTAAGCTGCCACCTGTTTATACCATCTGTGTCAGGTGTCATCTCACATCTAATTCCCTCCCACTCAGCCATAAAATGAAAGCAAGTCAAGGGAAGCCTCAAGTAAAGAACAACTGGCTGGGTGTGGTGGCTCATGCTTGTAATCCTAGCACTTTTGGAGGCTGAGGCAGGCAGATCACTTGAGGTCAGAAGTTCGAGACCAACCTGGCCAACATGACAAACCCTCGTCTTTATTAAAAATACAAAAATTAACTGGGTGTGGTGGCACACGTCTGTAATCCTACCTACTCGGGAGGCTGAGGCAGAAGAATTGCTTGAACCTGGGACGCAGAGGTTGCAGTGACCTGAGATTGCACCACTGCACTCCAGCCTGGGTAACAGAGCAAGACTGTCTAAAAAAAAAGAAGAAAAGAAAAGAAAAAGAAAACTCACTGAAGAGCAAGTCCTAAAGCTAACAAAAAGCCCCTCACTCCTTCCCTCCCTTCCATCCTCCTTTCCATCCTCCGTACCTGCCATCCTGCCATGAGACCTCTTTGGTGTCTGTTATGTAGCAGCCCCTGTGGGGCACTAAGATACACACAACATGATTCTTGCTCTAAAGGAGGTGACTTCCTAGCACAGGTACACAGACATGGAAAAGTAATTTGTTAAAATGTAATGAAATGTAAGTAGGGGGATGGAGTGTCCAGTTGAAGAGGACAATATGATGCTGGGGAAAAAGCACAGATTAGATTACGATGAAGCTAGGATCCAATTCAGGAAGGCTGATGTAGTGTCATTACCATCCATGTGGGGATGGACATTTGTTTCCAGGTGTCTTCCCCCCGCCTTAGCCACAACAAATGCCCAGGTAGTCCTTTAGCAATTATTCTAGGCTAGTCTTATTTATAGACAGATGTTCACTGTGCACTGGAAGAGTGTCAAATGGCCCCTTGTCCTAGCATCGTTTTCTTAACTCACTGCTCTGATACCCAAAGTTTCCAGATTGATTAGAATGATTGCCATGGGTAAGGCAATGTGTCCAGAAGGCCCCATTAGAATGCTAAGAGGTAACATCCACAGTTACAAATATGTTATCAAGAACTAGCTCATCTATCATACAGGCTTTCAATTAGCTATGAGTTGGATCCACTGAGAACTTGTCTCAAGACAAGTACAATTTATTTGAAATGAGGAACAAGAAAACATTGAGGCTTGAAACGTTGAGTACTTCACAAGAAAGGTTAGATCACAGAAGGAAAAATGTGAGGGGCACGAGATGGAAGGGAAGGGCAGAGAAAGAAGGAGAGGCAGTGGCCTGGAGGGAGACAGACTCTTCTTATTTTTGATTTAAGAGAGGGTGGTGTCTTTGAAGGGTTCTAAGGAGTACTAAAAACGTATTCTCCAGTCACAGAAATTTGGGCAAAGGTGGATTGAACAAAGTAAAATTTCTATTCTAAAAATTCTCAGATTCTTAATTATGCCAACATGCCTGCAAATCTTAATAAAAACACCCATAATATCAATAATAATATTGATAATAACTAATACTTATTAAAGACTTGCTTCGTTTCAAGTACTACACAGTTTGTACTTTAAATGTTATAGTTACTGAATTCTCACAACCTTACAAGCAAGTGCTATTGTTACAGATAATGTTTTACAGATTAAGAAAACCCCAAAGATTTAGAAGAGGTTAAGAAACTTGGATAAGGGCACAGCTAACAAAGTTATGGCACTGGATTCTAGTTGGAATTTTTGCTCTGACTTCACCATTAAAATTCTTAACTACTAGTGTAGGGTCACGTTTTTTAGGGAATAATGTTCTAAAGCAGAGGTTGGCAAAGTTTTTTGGTAAAGGGCCAAACAGAAATAGTTTTGGTTTTGTGAGCAATATGGTATCTGTCCCAACTACTAATACTGTTGTTGTAGTGTGAAGGCAGCCATGGGTGATACATAAACAAAGTGGGTCGTGGCTATGTTCCCATAAAACTACACATACAAAAAAAAAAAAAAAAAAAAAATGGCCTATCCTAAATACACCAAAAAAATAGTAGATAGTCTAAATGACCCTTCAAGTAACAGTAGTTGCTTACAAGAACTACCCTTAGCAATATAGCTGGGCCTATCAAAGCACAACAGCAAACACTGATGTTTTTTGTGTCTTTGAATTTCAGGGTTCTCTCTTTCTTTGATGATGGAGAACAAGTTTAGTTTGAAATGAGAGGAGAGAAATAGAGGATATATTTTAGCCTGTTCTCTTACTGCTATAAATAAATACCCGAGACTGGGTAATTTATAAAGAAAAAAGGTTTAATTGGCTCGCAATTCCACAGGCTCTACAGGGAGCATGGCTGGGGAGGCCTCAAGAAATTTACAGTCATGGTGGAGGTGAAGGGGAAGCAGGCATGTCTTACAAGGCTGGAGCAGGAGGAAGGTGGGGAAGAGGTGCCACACACTTTTAAACAACTAGATCTCATGAGAACTCTCATGAGAACAGCACCAAAGGGGGGAATCCACCTCCATGATCCAGTCACCTCAAATCAGGCCCCCACCTCCAATATTGGGGATTACAATTCGACGTAAGATTTGAGTGGGGATGCAAATCCAGACCATACATAAAAGTACATAAATATTCCCCCACCACCTCCTTTTTTTTTTTTTTTTTTTGCAGGGTAAGTATAGTTGAATTCTGGTAAAATAAAAATGCATGTCTGGTGGCCATTCCACTAAATATTCTTTCTCAAATGATTTAACTCCCTCCTGCTTTGGGGCAGGAGCAGAAAATTTTATGAACTTAAAGAATCATGTAAAATTCTTGACAAAATGCTTGCCTGGGATTATTTCAACATCCCCTTCCTGACTGGCAAGGAAAACTACCTTCAGAAAGTTAGCTGGAAGAAATAGTTTGAGGTGGAAAAATGTGAATAGCTAGCTCTGGAAGTTACCTACTAACCAGGTACCATGCAGGGGTAACTTGTTTGGATTGTGGAGATGATTTCTTTGGAGACATTTAGCAGTGAACCTCTTGAGACCTAAAAGGAAAGAAAGTTTTATTTTGGTTCACTGTAGGAACATGACTTAGGTCTGATTTCAGGGAAACCGAGACTAGCCCAATGGAAGTATGCATATTTGAAATACCCGAAGACGTACTAAGAAGACCCCTTTGTGCATCATAATATCTCCTAGCTGGAGGCTAGAAGGTCACTAGTACAGATTTGTTTCTCGTGATTAAAGCTGTGCTTTCTGAAACTATAATCTTTAGTTACAAGTGCCTTTGGAGGTACAAATGAGGGATGCAGTGTTGTATTATGGCTACATACCAGGCTTGTGTGTGCTGCCTGGCTCCATCCACCATCGACCACCTTCCTAAGTTACCTGAGAACATCCAGCTCTTTAAGTCTAACTGACCTCTTAAAATGAAGGTAATAATAATGCCTATTTCCTAAAACTGTGCTAAAGGTCAAAATATTGCATAAATATAGCCTTTTGCTCAGTGCCTAGTATATGAGTGCTCAATAAACCTTAGCTATTATGATAGCCCATAGCTATTAGTAAGTCTTTGTTAGCCACTATCACTAGAATGGATTTAGTTAATCAGATTGATTTCCACAGTAATAGTTACCTAAGAATATTGGACAGGCAAGAGAGAGAAATCTTTCTTGATCTGTGAGGGGGAACTTTAGACAGTATAATTGTGAATTGAGGAGGAGTGGAGGGCTTAGGCATGACACATACCTGGATTTCAAACCTGATTTTATTACTTGCAGTACTTAGGATATTAACTTGGGAATTTACATAATTCTCTTGGCCTCAGTTGCTTTTTACATTAAAAATGTGGAGGCCAGGCATGGTGGCTCACGCCAGTAATCTCAGCGCTTTAGGAGGCCAAGGTGGGTAAATCATTAGGTCAAGAGATTGAGACCGGCTGGGCACGGTGGCTCAGGCCTGTAATCCCAGCACTTTGGGAGGTTGGGGCGAGCGGATCATGAGGTCAGGAGATCAAGACCATCCTGGTTAACACGGTAAAAACCTATCTTTACTAAAAATACAAAAAATTAGCTGGGCGTGGTGGTGGGCACCTGTAGTCCCAGGTACTCGGGAGGCTGAGGCAGGAGAATGGCATGAACCCGGGAGGCGGAGCTTGCAGTGAGCCGAGATCGCGCCACTGCACTCCAGCCTGGGCGACAGGGCGAGACTCTGTCTCCAAAAAAAAAAAAATTGAGTCCAGGATTTAGTCGGGCGTGATGAGGGGCGCCTGTAGTCCCAGCTACTCAGAAGGCTGAGGCAGGAGAAGCCCTTGAACACAGGAGGCGGATGTTGCAGTGAGCCGAGATTGCGACACTGCACTCCAGCCTGGCAACAGAGCAAGACTCCATCTAAAAAAAAAAAAGGTGGAAAGCAATACCTGCCTGTTTTGTAAAGCAGTATCTGGAATAGGGTAAGGCGAGGATAAATGAGTACATGATAAATAACAGCTACCTGAGGTGGGACTCCAACATTTTGGAGCCCTTTTATTAGTTGTTTATTTTCCACATCAGCCTAACATATATATGTTTTTATTAGGGTCATGCTACAATTAAAAGTTACTGAGAAAGAGGAAGGAAATTATGACATGTGTTACAACATGGATGAATGTTGAGGTCATTATGCTAAGTGAAATAAACCAGTTGCAAAAAGACAAATACTGTATGATTCCACTTACATGAGGTGCCCAGAGTGGTCAGATTCACAGAGACACAATGTAGAATGTGGTTGCCAGGAGCTAGGGGGAGGGGAACAGGAAATTATTGTTCAATGGGGATGGAGTTTCAGTTTTACAAGATGAAAGAGGGCCGGAGATGGAGAGTGGTGATGACTGGGCAACACTGACAACGTATTTGATCCCACTGAACTGTCCACTTAAAATAGTTAAGATAGTAAATGTTATGCTGTATGTCTTTTATCGCAAGGGAAAGATCACCTAGGGAGAACTGACACCTTCTTAGGATTGACTTTTCTATCCTTGATATTGAACAAATATCTTCATATTCATTCAGCTTTGTAATTGTATTCTTCAGGAGCACTTTTACATTTTCCTTATATACATTTGCACGTTTCTTATTAAATGTTTTATCTGGATATTTTCTGTTTTTAGAGGCTACTGTAAATATGAGCTTCTATCCCATTTATCTTCAGACTAGTAGTCATTTAAAATATAAAACATTAAGAAGCATCATGAAACAAACCATATATTGCAATAAGTAACTTATAAGGTCAGTCCAGGAAATGCAGAATGAATTAGCTCAGAACCATTTCAGTAAACAAAATTTGTACAGACATTTGTTCCTACCATTAAGTTACTGTAATACATGCTAGTTATGTAGTTTCTGAAATCTTAACCACAAAGAGAGATGGCTGTTATTGGAAATAATAAAATACCAAAGCACAATTGGAGATACAGTTGTAAAGGATACAGTTTGTTCTCATTTATAACTCCTCATTGTCTTCTAATGGGTGACCTTAGTCTCTGGAGGGCCCTCTGCTTTGCTGATGGTCTAGCTGTGATAATATAAATTAAGCAAATGTTGGGTTGAGTGGGAATAAATGGTTTGGGTAAGAAATAGAAGAGAGGCCTAGACTTCTAGTGAAAGATCCTGGACTGTGAAAGCCTGGAATGAACTGGGCTGGAAATTGGAGGGGAAAGGAGTGAGAAGGAAGCCCTCTAGCTGGATGGAAAGTTTGGGAATGGAAGAAAATCCTGCCCTGTGACATTTTAATTCGTGTGTTGAGAACTGGGCCATGTCAACCTTTTCTCAGGTGAAATGGTCCTTACAGGTTGAGAAATCAATCCTTATGAATATTTGCACCTATTTTTTTTTTTTCTTTTTTGAGACGGAGTCTCGCTGTGTCCCCCGGGCTGGAGTGCAGTGGTGGGATCTCAGCTCACTGCAAGCTCCGCCTCCCGGGTTCCCGCCATTCTCCTGCCTCAGCCTCCCGAGTAGCTGGGACTACAGGCACCCGCCACCTCACCCGGCTAGCTTTTGTATTTTTTAGTAGAGACGGGGTTTCACCGTGTTAGCCAGGATGGTCTCCATCTCCTGACCTCGTGATCCGCCCGTCTCGGCCTCCCACAGTGCTGGGATTACAGGCTTGAGCCACCGCGCCCGGCCCGCACCTATTTTTTTTAAAAAGCAATCCATAAACATTGTTATTTTTCCAGAATTGGGTTACTTCTCCCATCATGGCTCCCCTCCTGACTGCACAGTGTTACAGTCAATTCTTATTTGTGAAATTTTGTGAGGAACCGTTTTAGAAACAAAGTTTCTCTTTCATTTCCAGCAATTGACTCTAATAACCCTGATTCTCATTGCATTTTGGATAAAGAGAAGGGCCTTGCTGAGGTCATTTGCATTTGCTGTGGCCTCCACTTTTGCTCCTCCAGATGACCTCCAGATTGCTGGCTTCTTGTTGGGTAAGTTCTTGGCTCTCAGGTCACCATGTCTTAGCTTCTTTCTGGGATATACCCATATCTAAAATTACTTTTATTTTTGTTTATTTCTTTGTTGCAGCTTCTCTTCCTAAAAAGCTTTGGTGGAGAGATGAATGTGGATCTTGTCTACTTTGTTAACTGCTATATTCCTGGTCGTCAGAATGGTGCACATGATAAGGCCTTAATAAATATTTGTTGAATGAACAATTTTTTTTTTTTTTTTTTTTTTTTTT